>NC_089748.1:170000-395000 GCF_040412425.1 Macrobrachium rosenbergii | reverse complement strand
AGAGACTGCCTCACCGCCTATCTACCAGAAAAAGACTTGGAATTTCACAGAACTACAGTGCTCCCCCATTTTTATTTTAAGTATCAACCTACATCAAATATAGCTTAAATTATTATCCTATTACTACTGTATTAATCTTTGTGAAATTATATTATTAATATCATTTCAAAGTCATCTTAAACATTAGTACCCTTTTCCAGTCAGAGAGAGAGAGAATGAATTACCACTACGACTTACATTCAACCATTCTTGTGCTGGCACAGGCAAAAGAGAGAGAGAAAGAGAGAAAGGTTTATCTCTTTAATCTCTTGGTTAATGTTAATCTATTTCTCTTTACTGTGACTGACACCAACAAAAAAATTGTTTTTTATTTCTTTGTCTTCCAAAGATGTACTACTGCCTTTGCTACGCATTTTTAAAACACTGAACACACACACACACACAATGTATATAGGTAAAGAGACTCAAATTAGCAGTATCTCTTCCTGAGAGAGTGAAGGGCTGAACTAAGTATCTGTTTATAATATATCTATCCATTTCTCATTCTACCTTTTGGAGAGAGAGAGAGAGAGAGAGAGAGAGAGAGAGAGAGAGAGAGAGAGAGAGAGAAGGGAAGGAAGGGAGAAATTGATCTTCTACCCTTGGTCAGAAATGTCAAGTAATTTGACATATTTGGCAGTTCCACCCTCCCCCATAGCTTCAAAGCTTTTGGCAAAAGACAAGGTGTGATATTTTTTTGTTTAAAAAAATAATTGAAATAATTTACTTTAAAAATGCATAAATGTTGTAATTACAGTATATTATTATTATTTAATCTTATTAATATTTGACAACTAGCGCTTATTATTAGGTATCCAGTCATTTATTTAGCATACAAACGTGATTAGTCCTCGCCAACTCCCACAGATTTGGTAAAAAAATTCTTGTGCTTCTCTCTCTCTCTCTCTCTCTCTCATCTCAGAGAGAGAGAGAAAAAAAATACTACTCACCATCCTTTTAGTGTATGCAAAGCCTGTGAGGTACAAGCTTTATGATTGGTTAAAATCCCATCCTTCCTGCCAATAGCATATCATCAAGGAGAGCAAGAGGGGGAAAGAGGGTGTTGTTACAAGTTGTTATTGGATACTGTCAGTCCTTCTGGCCAATAGCATATTGTCATGGAGAGGGGCTTGCTACGAGCTCTGTTATTGGCTACTTCTAATCCCTCGAGCTGATATCGTCTCGTAAGCCTATGTCAAAGCAATAAAAAAATTGTCACACAACCGATGATGGGATTTTAGTATATTTTTATGTTTATATACAGTAATCCATATTTCTTTGAAGGATATATGCAGTACAGAGACAGAGACAGAGAGAGATATGGGCGTTTGGCCTTACTTAAATCTCAAAAGAGTGAAATTATTCGTGAATTATTCGAGGAGAGAGAGAGGGAGAGGAGTTGAATGAAGTGATCACATTGGTAAGCAGGTTTATGATTTCATGGGATTTTAATTTAACTTTTATCGATACTTTGCTGTGGTTACCTTAACCCTTTAACGCCAACTGGACATATTTTACGTCGACAAAAATTGTCTGTCGGGTGCCAAGTGGACGTAAAATACATCGACTACAAAAAGTTTTTTTAAATATTCGTGGAAAAATACTTATAGGCCTCGTTTGCGAAAAATTTTAAATCACGTCCCTTGAGGGATGCTGGGAGTTCACGGATCACGCTATTGTTTTGTTTACAAGCGTGACCCAGCTGCGCATGCGCAAATTTCTTTCTTTCCCCAAAATTAAGCATCAGCTAACTGCTGAAAATCTCAGAAATTCTTTAGTCACTTTGTCGTAATTTTTGCACTGTTTTCTATGAGCCTTTACATAAAGTTTTATGTATGAAAATGTGCACAATTTCATGTAGAATACAACAAAAAATAACTCATGGTTGTAGCTTTTATCAATTTTGACATATTTTCATATAAATCACGATAAGTGCCAAAATTTCAACCTTCGATCAACTTTGACTCGACCGAAATGGTAGAAAAATGCAATTGTATGCTAAAACTCTTACATTCTAGTAATTTTCAATCATTTACCTTCATTTTGCAACAAACGAGAATTCTCTAGAGCAATATTCCGATTTATGGTGAATTTTTAAAAAAAACTTTTTCCTTACGTCCGCTCTAACTCTGCTGAAAATCTCAGAAATTCTTTAGTCACTTTGTTGTAATTTTTGCACAGTTTTGTAGTAGCTGTTACATAAAGTTTTATATATGAAAATGTGTGCAATTTCATGTAGAATACAACAGAAAATAACTCATGTAGCTTTTATCAATTTTCACATATTTTCATATAAATCATGATAAGTGCCAAAATTTCAACCTTTGGTCAACTTTGACTCGACCGAAATGGTAAAAAAATGCAATTGTAAGCTAAAGCTCTCACATTATAGTATTATTCAATCATTTACCTTCATTTTGCAACAAACGAGAAGTCTCTAGCACAATATTTCAATTTATGGTGAATTTTTGACAAAAACTTTTTCCTTACGTCCACGCTAACTCTGCTGAAAATCTTGTCACATCACCGTGATTCATATACAATCAGTAAGCTACAAACGTCCTTTAATATCCAATTCGCTCTACCTCGGAAATAATATATTTTCATATATGTTACCGAAGGGGTATTTTTTAGTTGATAATAGGTTCACCGTCCCGTGGGCTCAAACCAACAAAGGACAGGAACTCAGGACTACAGTGGACGCATTAACCCATTCGGCCGCTTTTGCTAAAATTTATTGGACCTGATAAATAGGAAAAGATATCATAACTGGGGTTGGGTTTATATCTGAAGCTAAATAGTGAGAACTGTGGTAGGACCATCAACTGCCCGATAATGTTCGGGCCTGAGAGACATCAGGTGGAACTGTTCTTTAGGGCTGGACCACGGATTCCAGGGGGGTCTGATTCTAGGGATAGGACAGTGCATTCTATCCGGTTTGCCCATAACATGATTAGGGTGGGGATGATTGTATTCTTGTAATACTCTCAGTCCTAGCAAGCGGGTTTGGCTTACACTTGGGCCACTCTAATCATGTGCCATCCCCTATGGGGTAGGGTACAGAGTGGACGTTTGGGAGTCTGTTCTCACTTGTGCCATTGGTGGAAGAATAAACTCAGTGAAAGGCTGATGATATCTTTCTAAGGTTTTCAGGTTTGTATTTTAACTTAAATCTGTATGCTAAGTAATTTTAAAGATTCAAGTACCCCTGGGCCCTCTGATGGCATTGTTCCGGCACAGATGACGACCACTGCTCCAGCACAGAGCAAATCTTCTAGCATGGAAATGGACAATTCTCTGGACAATCCAAATAATCCAAATCAGAGTGGTATTAAAATTTTAATACCTTATAAAATTCCCAAAAAGAGTAAATACTGACATGACCCAACCTTGACTCACTTTGACTCCCAGTTTGGTAGTGGAAGTTGATCAAGGTTTCTAACCATGGAAGCTGACCAAAATATTTCAGCTTTAAAACTAGAAAATTATTTATTGAATAGACATCCGACGACAGTTATGTCGTTCAGACAAATAAAGGAAAAAACTTGGCTTATAGAAGCCGCAACAAAAAGTCAGTCCAAAGACTATTTGTCTTTGAGAAATATAGACAGTATTAACATAAAAGTGAGAAAAAACGATACTATGAACAGCATTCAGGTTACCATTGTACTTCCTGAAAACAACAACGAACCAGTCGATAAGAAAATGCTATTGGACTCTCAAAAAAAGATACCCAAAGGTCCAATATTGTAAGTTATATGCTGTACCTAGTAAAAACAGCAATAGACAGATATTAGAAATAGCAAAAATAAAATTTGAGGGTGAAGATCTACCTCAAAAAATAAAAATTTTAGGCCAAAATAGAGAGTTAAGACCCTATGTCCCAAAGCCATGTGTCAAAATTGCAGTAAGTATGGGCACACAAAGAAAAATTGATGTATTGAACTGATATGCGCTTATTGTGGATCTGTTGAATATACCACACAATGGAAGTGCAGTTAACCTAAGTGTGTAAACTGTGGGCAGAATCATCATGCAAGATCCAAAGAACGCATGCATTATATATACAGGGTGTTTTGTATTTAGAGCCCCCCCCCCCCACTACAGCATAAACTAAAATTGATATGGACAAAAACAAAAGTAATTCAGAACAGGTATTTATTTAAGTTTCTCTCTGATTATTTAACATTTTGTGTGTGCCTCCATCTGCCTGTACCACAGCCTGCATTCTTGAGGGGTATGATTTTAGCAAATCGCAAAAAAAGCTGAAACTCAAACTCCATTTCCCTGAGCACTTCAGTCACCTCTCTTTGCAGGTCGTCGAGGCGTGGTATACCATCATAGTTCACTGTGCGCGCTTCAACACGATCCTTTAAGATACTACCAATGTTTTCGCACACATTAAGGTCAGGGGAGCTATGTGGAAATTCACTTGACAAGAAGAAATTGATACCACTGTTTTGAAGCAGCTCCTGTGTCTGAAGAGCCTTGAAACATAGTGCCTTATCATGCAAAAATGTGACTTCTTCAACAGATAACACATTTTCAGGATCTTTGAGGAAAGGAAATACTCCACCAGTAAGCACAGTTTCTCTGATATATTCACCATTCCATGACTGTCCTTTTTCTTTGATGATCCACATTAACCGTTTGGCTGTGAAACAGAAAAATTCCCAAACATTCAGGAAACTTCACAACTTGGTGATAGCGCACGTCATCGCTGATCTCATCCAACTTAGCAGCCCAAATGATGTCATTTTTATGATTTGGCTTCCTGACTGTGTAAATGAAGAATTCATCTGATGCGGCAACATGGAGAACGTCAGCTTCATCTCAATCTTTAAGAAATGAACCACAAAACCATGCACGGTCTTCTCTCTGTTGCTGAGTGATGTTGGGCTTGCTGATAACATGAAATGGCTTGATACCAGATTTTTTCAACTCACGATATACAGCACTATAACTTCTCTTCTTTCCCCTTTTTGTTTCTAGTTCAAGCGCCAGTTTACACAAGGACTTTCTTTGGGTACCCACTGCCTCAGCTATGATGTCTTTTGACTCCTGAGAAAGGACTTCAGGCCTTCCAAGATTCTCACTCTTTTCGCAGTGACGGTCATATGGATTTTTGTTCCAGTTTCTTTTAACAAAGGATTCATCTCTTTTAATGTATTAAGCTATCCAGGAACGTGAAATGAAGGATGCGCCAGCATCCCTGGCCTCTCTGAAGGTTATAGCCTGGATTTGGTCAATCCATCTGATTTCCTCCGAGTCACTAGGCATGGCTGTATCTAACTCCATCACTCAGTCTGAAAATACAAGAAATGTAAAATGAAAAATACCTTAATAGAAATTTAATGTACTTGGAGATAGGCTGTAGCAGAAAACTTCATAACTTTCCATTTGTTCTGTGGAGGGGGGACCTCTAATTTTGAAACACCCAGTACAATACAGAATTGAAAATAATACAAGAACAACAGGGATGTCTATGAAAGAGGCTAAGCTGGAATTAAAAGTGAGAGGAATTGAAGATCCATCTAAGAAACACATGTTCTTCAATAACAAGAGCAAATAATGAAGCAAAAGTGCAAACAGATAGAAGTAACAGCACAAAAAGTAAATCTCAAGAAAAAAATTAATAATTTAGAAATAAAAAATAAAATGGTAAAGAATAAAGAAAAAGGTACAAATGAGATGGATAATGTTTTATCCAATTCATTGTAAATATTAACCTTTTAACGCCGACTGGATGTATTTTACGTCGACAAAAATTGTCTGTCAGGTGCCGAGTGGACGTAAAATACATTGACTACAAAAAGTTTTTTTTAAATATTCGCAGAAAAATACTTATAGGCCTAGTTTGCGAAAAATTTTAAATCACGCGCCTTGAGGGATGCTGGGAGTTCACGGATCATGCTGTTGTTTTGTTTACAACGTGACCCAGCTGCGCATGCGCGAATTTCTTTCTTCTCCCAAAAGAAAGCATCAGCTAACTCTGCTGAAAATCTCAGAAATTCTTTAGTCACTTTGTCGTAATTTTTGCACCATTTTCTATTAGCGGTTACATAAAGTATTATATATGAAAATGTGCACAATTTCATGTAGAATACAATATCAAATAACTCGTGGTTGAAGCTTCTATCAATTTTGACATATTTTCATATAAATCACGATAAGTGCCAAAATTTCAACCTTCGGTCAACTTTGACTCGACCGAAATGGTAGAAAAATGCAATTGTAAGCTAAAGCCCTTACATTATAGTAATATTCAATCATTTACCTTCATTTTGCAACAAACGAGAAGTCTCTAGCACAATATTTCGATTTATGGTGAGTTTTTGAAAAAAACTTTTTCTTTACGTCTGCGCTAACTCTGCTGAAAATCTCGGAAGTTCTCAGTCATTTTGTTGTAATTTTTGCACCATTTTCTATTAGCCGTTACATAAAGTTTTATATATGAAAATGTGTGCAATTTTATGTAGAATACAACAAAAAATAACTCATGGTTGTAGCTTTTATCAGTTTTGAAATATTTTCATTAAGTCACTATAAGTGCCAAAATTTTAACCTTTGGTCAACTTTGACTCGACTGAAATGGTCGAAAAATGCAATTGTAAGCTAAAACTCTTACATTCTAGTAATATTCAATCATTTACCTTCATTTTGCAACAAACGAGAAGTCTCTTGCACAATGTTTCGATTTTTGGTGAATTTTTGAAAGAAAAAACTTTTTCCTTACGTCCGCGTGCGCTAACTCTGCTGAAACTCTCAGAATTTCTTTAGTCACTTTGTCGTAATTTTTGCACCGTTTTCTATTAGCTGTTACATAAGGTTTTATACATGAAGATGTGTGCAATTTCATGTAGAATCCAACAAAAAATAACTCATGGTTGTAGTTTTTATCAGTTTTGAAATATTTTCATATAAATCACGATAAATAGAATAAATTCGACCTTTGATCAACTTTAACTCTATCGAAATGGTCGAAAACTGCAATTATAAGCTAAAACTCTTACATTTTAGTAATATTCAATCATTTACCATCATTTTGCAACAAACGAGAAGTCTCTAGCACAATATTTCGATTTATGGTGAGTTTTTGAAAAAAACTTTTTCTTTACATCCACGCTAACTCTGCTGAAAATCTCGGAAGTTCTTCAGTCATTTTGTTGTAATTTTTGCACCATTTTCTATTAGCCGTTACATAAAGTTTTATATATGAAAATGTGTGCAATTTTATGTAGAATACAACAAAAAATAACTCATGGTTGTAGCTTTTATCAGTTTTGAAATACTTTTATTAAGTCACAATAAGTGCCAAAATTTTAACCTTCGGTCAACTTTGACTCGACTGAAATGGTCGAAAAATGCAATTGTAAGCTAAAACTCTTACATTCTAGTAATATTCAATCATTTACCTTCATTTTGCAACAAACGGGAAGTCTCTAGCACAATATTTTGATTTATGGTGAATTTTTGAAAAAACTTTTTTTTTACGTCCAACCGTTATTTAATTCATGCATCATTTTTTTGTAATAATATTTCTATGTGTTGCTTTGGTCGTTTTACAATTTGTTATATACCAAAATCATCGCAATTTAGTGTACAATACAACGAAAAAAAATATCTCATTAGCTTTAACCGTTTTGCTCACAGCGCAATTTGTATACAATTATACATGAAATTTTTTTTCGCTCGTCATATATTCCAATATTTATATATGATAATGATATTTTTTTCATTGCTGAAGGTTGAATACTAAACTTCAGGCAATGAGAAACAAAGGAGTAAAAAATGAACTCTTAATCTTAAAAACTAAGCATGCTGTGAGTTTTTGAAAAAAAAACTTTCTTTCCGCTTCGGCGCTAACTCTCAAACCCCGCCGCCATACGACAGACACTTTTGTAAATAGAGGCTCGGCGTTTAAGGGTTATTGCAAATAGAAACACAGGAGGATGCTACTATGGAAGTAACAGAGGAGGATTGTGATGGACTACTGGAAATTAAAGATAAAAAAAGGCCTTTGGAGAGAACACCACCCTAAAGGAAGAAACCAACTATTATTAGAGAAACATCAGTTAAACCATAGATAAGGGAGGTGAAAAAGGAACAAAAACAAAAACAAGCTAAGAATATACCTTTATCTCCTAAAATAATAGTAAAACCTATGAAGGCAGTTGTCGAAAACACTGAAGAAGTGAAAGAGAACCATACCATAGATAACAATGATTATATCAAGGGAGAAGAGATTACTCCATCTCCAGTAATTGGTACAAGAGCAAATGAAAAAAGAAATATACATGATAATACTTGTGGCTGGAATGATTGTTTCACTGAATTATGCAATAACAACAAAAACAACAAAAGATGGTTTAAACATTATAAGAAATTTTATGAAATATAGAAAAAAAGAAACCCCGGATTTGAGTAACAGTCAAAAAGGTTGCATGTTCATTGAGCACTTAGTGTATTATAAAGAAAAACAAATGACTGTCGTGAGTAAATTATTAGAAAAAATCCAAATTGATAATACAAAAAAAGACAGTAAAACTCGACCACTATAACAAAATATTTTCATTAGTTTTACAATGGAATGTAAATGGTCTACAGACCAGAATACACCTAAGAGAAGTACAACGGTTATTTTTTAAAAAAATATGAACCAATGATATTATGTTTACAACATGTCAACAAAACAATATCAACAATAGGTAAATATACCTTAGCATCAACATCATGAAAGGAAGAAGGAAATTTAGGTACTGTTATATACTGTATGTACATAACCCAGTATGTTATGACAAAGTACCTGTAAACTTCACTGATCTGCAAACATCAAGTATTAGAATACGAATAAAAAACAATAATTATGTAATTCCTAATTTATACAACCAACCTAATAAAAATTATGACTTTGACAAACTCAAAGAATTACTTATAATGCCAATAGTAGGTAATTTTAATGCCCACAACCCGATGTAGGACTGTAATTGTACAGACTCTAAAAGAGCAGGAAGTGAAATAGAAGAATTCTTAGATTCATATGACATGTACTGTATAAATGATAACAAAATCAGCACATATTTTTCTAAAACACATGGAACATTTTCCTCAGTCAACTTACCTCCATGGACAACAAACATAGTTGACAAATTGGATTGGAATACAGTTGACGACTACCATACAAGTGATCATTTCCCAATATTAATTTCATTATTACAAAATAATCCCACCAAGCATGTCCCTCAATATAACACATAAAGCAGATTGGGAGCAATATGAATTCCACACTAGGAGTATCCCACCATTTGAATATTTAAGAGACCATAATGAAACTGATAAGTTTCTTGTTGATTTCATTAAAAATGCTGCTTATAAAGCAGTACCAAAATCCAAATCTCATCCAACAAAACGCAAAGTCCGATGGTGGTCCGAAAAACTAACAGAATTAATCAAAATAAAACACCAAATTGGAAGACAATTAGATAATTTGAATAGAAAATTCAGTAAAATAAACAAAACATTACCGATATTATAAGGAACTTACAAAAACTGACTATATTATTATTATTAGAAATTGATACATTAAAACCTCAATATAACAAAATATCTGCAAAATTTAAGAGAGTAGTTATTCAAGGAAGAATCATTTCATGGAGGAAGTATGTATCAGATCTCTCTAATAATACTGTACAAAAAAAATCTGGGAAAAATTCAGGAAAATAAATGTTTCCCTTGTTAAACCACCTAGACATGCCATTATAAAAGATGGGAAAAGAATACTTGATCCTAAAGAAATAAGTAATGTAATAAGTGAAAATTTAGCAAAAGTAAGTAGCGACAAATTTAGATGAGCATTTCCGCACAAGGAAAAATAACATAGAATTAATACAAATAAATTTTTAAGCAATAGAAGATATATAATAGAAAATTTAATATGGAAGAGCTAGAATTTCCTGTGTTGAACAGCAATAAATCTGCCCCTGGAGGTGACAGTATTTGTTTTGAAATGATCTGCCATTTAGCACCTTTGGCAAAGACATGCTTATTAGTGTTTTATAACCACTTATGGCTTCGAAATTTATTTCCTAACGAATGGTGTAAAGCTATAATTATTCCTATCTCCAAACCAGGAAAAGATCCCAGTAATGTAAACAATTACAGGCCAATTTCTTTAACAAGTTGTTAATGCAAATTACTAGAGAAAATGGTGAATGCTTGACTAACATGGCACATTCGAGAAAGTAAAATTTTGACCCCCATTCAATTCAGGTCGCAAAATAACAGATCTACACTGGATTCTCTGTCTGACTTGGAAGACCACATATGAAGAGGATTTGAACGAAAACAAATTACTATAGCCATCTTTTTTGACATTGAAAAGGCATATCATACTACATGGAGATATGCAATATTAAAAATGTTACGTAAAAACAGCATCTCTGAACATTTACCTAGGTTTATACAAAACGTTTTGACAAATCGCATTTTTCAAGTGAGAATTGATGATGTATTAAGTACATTTGCACTTGAAAATGTTGATCCACAAGGAAGGGTCCTTAGTGGCACACTGTTTACTTTAGCAATAAATGATATCAGTTATAATCTACCTATCAGAATTAAAAGTAACTTGTACATGGATGATTTTGCCCTATATTATTCAGCATCTCACATAAAACATGCAGAGCAAATCACTAATAAAACTATAATAAAAATAGATGAATGGGCCTCATCTGTAGGCTTCAAATTTTCTATACAAAAGACTCAAGCAATAACGTTTTATAGAAAATAAAAAGTGGAAAAAAGGTGAAGAAATAGACTTAAAAATCAGAAATCATTCCATACCAATTGGCCAAACAGCAAAATTTTTAGGATTAGTGTTTGATACTCACTTGAACTGGAAAGCCTATATAACATACATGAAATCAAAATGTAAAAGAGCATTAAACCTAATTAAAAAACTATTGAACACTACTGGGGGAGGCAAAAGACATACCCTTACTGTACTGTATAAAGCAACAGCACTGTCTATCATTGATTATGGAAGCGAAATATATGGCTCGGCATCAGATGCAACTCTGAAAACGTTGGACCCAGGTCATAATGAAGGCCTTAGAATATGTTCAGGAGCTTTTCGATCATCACCAACACCTTCTTTACTTTACAAGTTGAATGTGGTGATCTCTCTCTCTCTCTCTCTCTTGAATGTCTCTGATCTCTCTCTCTCTCTCTCCTTCTCTCTCTAAGAGATCTCTCTCTCTCTCTCTCTCTCTCTCTCTTCTCTCTCTCTCTCTCTCTCTCTCTCTCTCTCTCTCTCTCTCTCTCTCTCTCTCTCTCTCTCTCTCTCTCTCTCTCTCTCTCTCTCTCTCTCTATAGACAACATACAGTAGAACATAACATGCAGTAGAACATATAATCCGAAAAGGTCCACATTATACAATATAAACCGACGGATCTAAGTCACAATATGGAGTGGGATATGCTGCATTATCCGAAGACAAAATGTATCGGTTCTCTCTACCAGTTAATGCCTTAATATCTATAGTTGTGCAATAGCATCAGCCATAAAAATAATTAAACAAACCTCATTTAATAATTTTGTGATTTATAGCGACTCCAGAAGCGCTGTAGGAAGCCATTCAAAGCTATAATCAAAAAGTAATTTTGTACAAAAAAATTAAGTTTTCACTACATATAAATTGTATAATAATGGAAAAATTATCGAAATGTGATGGGAAAAAATATTGAAATATGATGGATCCCTGCCCATATAGGGATTAAAGGAAATGAAGAGGTTGATAAAGCAGCTAAAGAAGCAGTCCACATGACAAGAGCAAATGTATACATCCCTATTAGTGACTATATAAGATATATAAAACAATCATTGTGAATAAATGGCAAAATATATGGAATGAGGAACCTGAAAATAATAAATTAAAACAGATAAAATCCAGTGTTAGAAAATGGAGCTCGTCATATTAGAGAGAGAGAGACACACACAAGTAATTCTGACGCATCTTCTAGTAGGCCATACTCGTTTGACACATGACACTTTATGAACAGTCCATGTGGCCCTCCTCCCAAATGCCCAGATTGCAAAGTGTTGATGACAATGAAGCATGTATTGTGTGAATGTCCAAAATATAACCTGCAGCGATTATCAAATTATGGAAATAGAATAAAAGAAATTTTATTAGAATCTTTAACATTCTCAGCAATACCCATTTTAACTTTTATGAGGACCTGTGATCTAATTGATAAAATATAAAAAGTAAATAGTAAAAAACAAAAATCTAATGAATTTTAGAACAACGAAATTTTAAAATTTATTTTGATTTTTAATATACCTTTTTACTGAGTGTATATGGAAACAGTATAAATATATTTATTGTATGAGTTTGTACCAGTATGAGAGTGTATACCTTTGTGCAACTTTTAATTTCATTTTCATTCAATCATCACCATACCAAGTGACCTATTTGGTCCATGTGCTAGGCTTCTAGCCTAGACCTGTCATTTTATCCAAATCCTTCGGGCCAGCCCTATGAGAGCTGATAGTCAGCTCAGTGGTCTGGTTAAACTTTTTTAATGATAATAATAATGTAATCTGCTCTGGGAGCAGATGAAAGGCTTGGCAATTTAGACCCTACAATACATCCCACAGCATATTCAAAACCCAGGTCGTAAGGTCTCTCTCCTCCACCAGTGAGCTTAATGGGTTGCGTTGCACATGTCATTTATATAACAGTGAGCGCTCTGCCACCTTGCTAGGGAAATGACACATCTTTATCAGTACTCCTCAATCAGATGCTTTGAATAAGGGTATCAACAGCAGAGAAGCTTCTACTCTCACCCTCAACTTTATGTGCCATATTTAAATATTAATTTAAACCTTGCTGTACTTGCCCATGTCTGTGTGTGTTTTTGTTTTTTGTTGTTTGTTAGAGAATATTAAAAATAGATCTGCAAATAGATATTACACTTAAAGATAGAAATCTTTGAATCTGGTCTTCAGTATACAGAAAATTAAAAGGTAAAAATAGATTTATCACCCTTGCCCCCCCCTTTTTTTTTAGGGAAAGCATAACCAATTTGTGCATATCTTGATTTCTTGGCAGAATCAGAATCCCGAAGACTACTATCTGATATTCACTACCTGTATTTTGCTGTGTTGAAGCTAGTTAAAAGAGCATTTTGAAAGCTGTCCACACATTTTTCTTCCTGTTTCAGATCCTTGCAAGTGTGGGAGCAGACGGGTCGACAGCATAGTGAAGTTTTGAAAGAGCAAAGGCAACAAGTAGGGGGAAGTCACCTTGGGGGTGCTCTTAGATTTCAGAATACAGCTATTTTGTGGATTACGTGCCAACAGGTAAATATGGGTTTATATGTAATAATTTTCTCTTGTTGCCAAGTGCAATACAAAGTTTGCCAGAACTTTATTGTTCTTGACTCACATTAAGGAGCTACTGTACCCCTTGGTCATTGGGATGTGCTACACAGTAACAGGTAAATATATTGGCACCTCAATTTAACTTCTAGTTGGGGGTAGTCTGTCCCTCCAAATAACTACTGGAATACAGTAAGTAAAGAATAATGGCAAATATCATGCAGGATACTGTAACATGGGGCCATCCTGCATAGCCTACAGTGAATGTCAATGCCATGTAAAGTAACTAATAGCTTATCCAAACTGGTATTTTGTAATTATCATTATTTAAAGTACAGTATTAATATACTTATTCAGTTTCAGAGATACAGTATACTGTATGTTCAAAATGAAATGCTTTTAAACAAATGTACAATAGAGTACAGTAAACCCCCCGTATTCGCGCGGGATGCATACCACCCCCCCCACGAATAGCTAAAACCCGCGGACACTTAGAACCCTTCTAAAAACACTTAGAATTGCCTATTTCGATAGTTCAGACACACACACAATAAAACTAAAGATGCTTATACAGGTATTATCCTATTTACGATGGGATTAGGTTCCAAAAAAAACCATCATTTGTTGGAGAAAACGTATCTCGAATATAGCCTAGCCTGCACTAGGATATTCGGTACCAAGTATACGTATATGGTAGCCTGCCCTACACTACAAAGTATACTCTATACTGTACATACACGGTATAGTAATTATTAATATCAGCTAATTCTGGAGGTTCATGCAGAGTGACTTATGATAATTCAATACAAAGAGAAATTGAATAACAAACAAGAATTAGCTCAGCCTACACTATAGTATATCATATACATGTACGGTAGCCTAGCCTACATAATAAAGTAAAATATATTCACATATCATATTACAGTGAACCCCCCGTATTCGCAGGGGATGCGTCCCACACCCTCCCCCCCACGAGTAGGTCAAATCCGCGAATGCTTACAACGCCCCGCTAAAAACACTTATACCTGTCTACCATGAAGGGTCAAACACCAAAGTATGCCTAAAAATACCAGCCTACATCAAATATACATTAAACTATTACCGTATTACTGTATTAATCTTTGAAATAATACTATTAATATAATTTCCAAGCCATCTTAAACATTTTATCATTACATTTATACGTACGTACTGTATGGCTTACAGCTGTAGGTGAAAATAATCCAGTCCTCCATACGTATTCAGCCACATATTTTCTTTCATACAGTTATAAGCCGTTCCGTTTTCTTTTCAGGGGGAACCATTGGTATTTACGTATACAGTATGAAATTCACAAAAAGAGAGACAAAAATTTTAAAAAACTTGCAAATTTTTAAAAATTTAATACTACGTATATTTGTACCTGTCTACCATGAAAGGCCAACACCAAAGTACTGTATGCCTAAAAATACCAGCTTACATCAAATATACATTAAACTGTACCTTATCACTGTATTAATCTTTGAAATGATACTATTAATATAATTTCCAAGTCATCTTAAACATTTTATCGTTACATTTATACGACATACTGTATGGCTTACAGCTGTAGGTGAAAATAATCCAGTCCCCTCTCGTATTCAGCCACACATTTTCTTTCATACAGTTATAAGCCAAATGTTTTCTTTTCAGGGGAACATTGGTATTTACGTATACATAATTCACAAAAAGAGAGAGACAAAAAAATTTTTTAAAAATTTATGAACATTTTAAAAAATTTCATACTGCTGTACTTATACAGTATATTAACCCTTAAACGCCTGTTGGACGTATCATACGTCGACTAAAATTGTCTGTTGGGTGCCGAGTGGGCAGACCGTACGTCGACTACAAAAAATTTCAACCTTCGGTCAACTTTGACTCGACCGAAATGGTCGAAAAACGCAATTGTAAGCTAAAACTCGTACATTCTAGTAACATTCAATCATGTACCTTTATTTTGCAACAAATTGGAAGTCTCTAGCACAATATTTCGATTTATGGTGAATTTTTGAAAAAAACTTTTTTCTTACGCACGGGCGGTAACTCGGCCAAAAATTTTATAAATTCTTTTGTTATTTTGTTGTAATTTTTGCACTGTTCTATATTAGCCGTTACATAAAGTTTTATATATGAAAATGTGTGCAATTTCATGTACAATACAGCAAAATACAACCCATTGTTATAGCTTTTATCAGTTTGGAAATATTTTCACATAAACCACGATAACTGCCAAAATTTCAACCTTCGGTCAAATTTGACTTCGACCGAAATGGTAAAAACGCAATTTTAAGCTAAAATTCTTACGATCTAGTAATATTCAATCATTTACCTTCATTTTGCAACCAATTGGAAGTCTCTAGCACAATATTTCGATTTATGGTGAATTTTTGAAAAAACTTTTTCCTTACGTCCGCGCCAGAAATTCTTTCATCACTTTGTTGTAATGTTTGCACTGTTTTATATTAGTCGTTACATAAAGTTTTATATATGGAAATGTGCGCAATTTCATGTAGAATACAACAGAAAATAACTCATGGTTGTAGCTTTTATCAGTTTTGAAATATTTTCATATAAATCACGATAACTGCCAAAATTTCAAGCTTCAGTCAACTTTAACTCGACCGAAATGGTAAAAAAATGCAATTATAAGCTGAAACTCTTACATTCTAGTAATATTCAATCATGTACCTTCATTTTGCAACAAATTGGAAGTCTCTAGCACAATATTTCGATTTATGGTGAATTTCTGAAAAAAAAATTTTTTCCCCCTACGCTCCGCCTGTAACTCGGCAACATCTCAGAAATTCTTTCGTCATGTTGTCATAATATTTGCATCGTTTTACATTAGTCGTTACATAAACTTTTATATATGAAAATGTGCGCAACTTGATGTAGAATACAACAGAAAATAGCATATGATTGTAGCTTTTATCAGTTTTGAAATAATTTCACATAAATCTTGATAACTGCCAAAATTTCAACCTTCGGTCAACTTTAACTCGACCGAAATGGTAAAAAAACGCAATTGTAAGCTAAAACTCTTACATTCTAGTAATATCCAATCGTTTAACTTCATTTTGCAATAAATTTGAAGTCTCTAGCACAATATTTCGATTTATGGTGAATTTAAAAAAAAAAACATTTTCCTTACGTCTGCTCGGTAACTCGGCCGAACATCTCAGAAATTCTTTCGTCTCGTTGTCGTAATATTTGCACCGCTTTATATTAGTCATTACATAAAGTTTTATATATGAAAATGTGCGCAATTTCATGTAGAATACAACAAAAAATAACCCATGGTTGTAGCTTTTGTCAGTTTTGAAATATTTCCATATAAATCATGATAAATAGAAAAAATTCGACTTTCGGTCAACTTTAACTCTACCGAAATGGTCGAAAACTGCAATTGTAAGCTAAAACACTTACAGTCTAGTAATATTCAATGAATTAGCTTCATTTTTCAACAAATGGGAAGTCTCTAGCACAATATTTCGATTTATGGTGAATTTTTGAAAAAAACATTTTTATATGTCCACGCGTTACGAATTCATGCATCATTTTGTGATATTTTCTCTGTGTTGCTTTGATCGTTTTAAAATTTTGTATTTACCAAAATCATCACAATTTAGTGTAAAATACAACTAAAAAAATTAACTCATTAGCTTTAACCGTTGTGCTTACAGCGCGATTTGTATACAATTATATACGAGTTTTTTTTTCGCTGTCATATATTCCAATATTTATATATGATAATGATATTTTTTTCATTTCTGATGGTTGCATACTAAACTTTAGGCAATGACAAAAAAATGAGCCAAAAATGAACACGTAATGTTAAAAACTAAGCGTGCTGTGATTTTTTGAAAAAAAACTTTTTTCCGCTTCGGCGCTAACTCACCGAACGCCGGCGGCATACGGGAGACGTTTTTGTAAATAGGGCTTCGGCGTTAAAGGGTTAAGATTACTACATACGTAAATCACACAGGCACTCACCAGCAATGAATGTTGATTAAAGATGATGATGATGAATTAGCTGTGCAGTGCGATGAATAATGATGGAGATATGACTGCACAGCAAAGCAGAGTTGTTACAACTCATCTGAGGGTGCCTCTTCACCTTCAGGAGGCACTTATTCAGTTGATTTGGGAGGCATGACTTCAGGCGGTTGGGGAGGCATTTCTTCAGGCGATTCGAGAGGCACTACTTCAGGCGACTGGGGAGGCACTTCTTCAGGCGATTCGAGAGGCACTACTTCAGGTGATTTAGGAGGCTTTGGAGGGGCCTTCTTCATCCATTTGATGAACATGGTGATAGGCAGCTGCTGTTGTTGCTTTTTCATGGTGGTGAGGGTTTGATTATAGGGCTCCCATGCTGAATCAAGCATATTTGAAAACTTTAAGGAACGTTCCATAAAAGGATCCCATGTTGAAACATACTCCTGCATATATCCTGAATCATTCTCTTCATGTGGGACAGACGTTCCAAAGTCAGGCCGCTCTCCTCTTCCTCCTGCTCCTCCCCTGAACCTGGCGTATCTTCCTCCTCACTGGCAGACTTCGTCAGCTCTTCCAAATCCTGGTCTGTCAGGGGGTCAGAGTGAGCATCGGTAAAGGTGCCACTTTCATCCTCGGTGATGTCCTCGAAGCCTTCCCCACCTAGAATCCTCGCCAACTGGACAGCCTTATTAATGGCCAAATGTTGAATTTCTTCAGGAGAGAAGCCCCTGTAATCATGAACAAACTCCGGCCACAACTTGTTCCAGCATGCGTTCAGGGTCTCCTTATTCATGTCATTCAGTGATCGGCTGATGATGCTGACGTGGCAATCGTGAATTTACGCCAATATTCTTTTAGCATAAATTCACTGTCACTGTCCATTGCAGTTACAAGATGCTGGAGGGAGTTCCCGGTATAGAGTGCCCTGAAGGCACGGATCACGCCCTGGTCCATAGGCTGGTGGAGAGAGGTGGTGTTGGGAGGGAGGAACTCAAACTGGACTCCCTTGTAAGAAAGATCGAGAGGGTGGCCACCAGCATTATCCATAATCAGCAACACCTTGAACTCCATGGGCAAGTCATTCAGGTATTGCCTAACTTGAGGGATGAAGCTCTGATGGAATCAGTACTCTGTGAGGACTTTGGTGATCCAGGCCTTAGGGTTATGCATCCAGAACACAGGAAGCAATGCCTTGTTCTTATTTTTGAGGGCCCTGGGGTTTGCAGCCTTGTAAATGAGGCCTGGTTAAAGCATGAAACCAGCTGCATTCCCACACATGATCAGGGTAACCCTATCTTTCTGGGCCTTGAATCCAGAGGCTTTAGCTTCGTCCTTCATAAGGTATGTCCGGGAAGGCATCTTCTTCCAGAACAGGCCAGTCTCATCCATATTGAACACCTGCTCTGGATGGTAGCCCTTCTCCTCGATGATCTTTTTGAAGGCCTCCGGATATTTTGCGGCTGCTTCAGTGTCTGCAGATACAGATTCCCCATGCAGAGTAACAGACTTTAGGTGGAACCGCTTTTGAAATCGGTGGAACCACCCCTTTCTGGCCTGGAAACCTTGAGGCGCTGATGATGGTCCTGCTTGGGGTTCTTCCCCCTCTTCTTCTTCTGCTGGTTCATCGAAGCCTAGAAATTCCAATTCGCCTTCTTCAACGCCTTCCTCTGCCTGTACTACGTCGTCGCCTTCCTTAGCAGTTGATAACTACTGGTGGAGTTGTCGTGCTTTCTCGCGAATGATGTTGGAGTCGAGGGGCACATTTTTCTTCCGGCAGTCCTTTATCCAGATTGCCAGAGCAGATTCCATTTTCACGATTGTTTTATCCCACACTGTTGCAACTGTCTTTGCACTACCGAAGTAGCTCATACTCAAAGACTTGCGTATCTCTGCCTCTTTCTTCTTGATATATCTCACTGTGCTCTCATTAACACTGAAATGGCGGCCAACCGCGGCAAAACTTTTGCCCTCCTTTAACATGTCAAGAAGTTTCACCTTCTCCTCGAGTTTCATAACAGACTTCTTTCTTTTAGACTCTTTGCCAGAAGGCTTTGAAGGAGCAGGGCATTTTTTAGGAGACATTTTGGGGCCGAATACCGCTGATGCACAAAGATAAAAAATCGAAACGGACAGACGCACGGTTTCAGACTGTAAGATCCTGCGAACTATATGCACAATCTGAAGATGATGCCATGGAGCATCCTCCCAGAATTATGTGTTCGCGAGTTGGTTGTGAATGTTCAGCCAATCAGCACCAAGTGAACAGCTAATGAGCACCAAGGAAAATGAATGGTGCTTCTGGATTGGCTGCTTTGCAGATGACAGCCAATAGTGTGTCGAGTATCACTGATCCTGGGTACACAGCGTCCAGCATCGCGATTTCTTTGTATTTGCAGAGAGGTGGATGGGTGAAGCACTTTTAAGAAAAACAAATATATATTGTTGAAATTTTGCTGTGTTTACATTAATATATTACGGTACTGTAATATTTGAAAATTAATAAATCATTTTTAACTTACAAAATGTACTTACAGTGGCCATTACAGTAATATATACTTTACATACATGAAAATGCTACGTACCACAGATGTAAACATACGTACCCTGCAGTATTCCTGTTGTCTTACATATTTTAGATATGCTCTACGTACTACCCGTAGTACTGTACGATACTATGTATCATCCTAAAACACTTTTTGTATGTAATATTTAAAAATCATCTTACAACAAAACATTTTATAAAATGTACGTACTGTATGAGCAGATGATCCGTGTTAGTATATGTACGCGCAACCAGTAGTACCATGCGTATACCGTAGCGGCAAATTATCGGCAAATGACCCAATACAGTATAACCCGTTTTATTGCTATCTCACGTTTGTGTGTTTTGCATGTATAGTACTGTGGCCTAAAAATATTTTTTGAAATCGTGCATTAACCCTTAAACACCTACTGGACGTATCATCACGTCGACTAAAATTGTCTGTTGGGTGCCAAGTAGACGCGTACGTCGTCGACTACAAAAATTTCAACCTTCGGTCAACTTTGACTCGACCAAATGGTCGAAAAACGCAATTGTAAGCTAAAACTCTTACATTCTAGTAATATTCAATCATGTACCTTCATTTTGCAACAAATTTGAAGTCTCTAGCACAATATTTCGATTCATGGTGAGTTTTGAAAAAACTTTTTCTTACGCCCGCTAACTCAGCCGAAAAATTTCAGAAATTCTTTCGTCATTTTGTTGTAATTTTTGCACTGTTCTATATTAGCCGTTACATAAAGTTTTATATATGAAAATGTGCGCAATTTCATGTAAAATACAGCAAAAATACAACCCATGGTTATAGCTTTTATCATTTTGGAAATATTTTCATAAAAACCACGATAACTGCCAAAATTTCAACCTTCGATTTAACTTTGACGCGACCGAAATGGTAAAAAAACGCAATTGTAAGCTAAAACTCTTACATTCTAGTAATATTCAATTATTTACCTTCATTTTGCAACCAATTGGAAGTCTCTAGCACAATATTTCAATTTATGGTGAATTTTGAAAAAACTTTTTTATTACGTCCAATAAATAGAAATTCTTTCGTCACGTTGTCGTAATGTTTGCACTGTTTTATATTAGTCGTTACATAACGTTTTATATATGGAAATGTGCGCAATTTCATGTATAATACAACAGAAAATAACTCATGGTTGTAGCTTTTATCAGTTTTGAAATATTTTCATATAAATCACGATAACTGTCAAAATTTCAAGCTTCGGTCAACTTTAACTCTAACGAAATGGTCAAAAAACGCAATTATAAGCTAAAACTCTTACATTATAGTAATATTCAATCATGTACCTTCATTTTGCAACAAACTGGAAGTCTCTAGCACAAAATTTCGATTTATGGTGAATTTCTGAAAAAAACTTTTCCTTACGCTCTGCGCTAAAAATCGGCCAACATCTCAAAAATTCTTTAAACACGTTGTCATAATGTTTGCATCGTTTTACATTAGTCGTTACATAAACTTTTATATATGAAAATGTGCAATTTCATGTACAGTACAACAGAAAATAGCTCATGGTTGTAGCTTTTATCAGTTTTGAAATATTTTCACATAAATCACGATAACTGCCAAAATTTCAACCTTCAGTCAACTTTTAACTCGACCGAAATGGTAAAAAAACGCAATTGTAAGCTAAAACTCTTACAGTCTAGTAATATTCAATCGTTTACCTTCATTTTGCAATAAATTGGAAGTCTCTAGCACAATATTTCGATTTATGGTGAATTTTGAAAAAAACATTCTCCTTACGTCTAATGCTGATAACTCGGCGAACATCTCAGAAATTCTTTAAATCACGTTGTCATAATATTTGCACCGTTTTATATTAGTCGTTACATAAAGTTTTACATATGAAAATGTGCGCAATTTCATGTACAATACAACAGAAAATAACTCATGGTTGTAGCTTGTATCAGTTTTGAAATATTTTCATATAAATTACGATAAATAGAAAAATTCTACTTTTGGTCAACTTTAACTCGACCGAAATGGTCGAAAACTGCAATTGTAAAAAAACACTTACAGTGTAGTAATATTCAATCAATTAGCTTCATTTTTCAACAAACGGGAAGTCTCTAGCACAATATTCTTTCGATTTATGGTGAATTTTTGAAAAAAATTTTTTTATACGTCCAGTACGTTACAAATTCATGCTTCATTTTGTGATAATATTTTCTCTGTGTTGCTTTGATCGTTTTACAATTTGTTAAATACCAAAATCATTGCAATTTAGTGTACAATACAAAGAAAAACAAAATAACCCGTTAGCTTTAACCGTTTTGCTCACAGCGAGATTTGTATAAAATTATGTATGAAAAATTTTTTTTGCGCTGTCATATATTTCAATATTTTTATATGATAATGATATTATTTTTCATTTTTGATGGTTGCATACTAAACTTCAGGCAATGACAAAAAAAGGAGCCAAAAATAAACTCTTAATCTTAAAAACTAAGCGTGCTGTGATTTTTGAAAAAAACTTTTTCCGCTTCATTGCTAACTCACGAAACGCTCCCATATACGGGAGACGTTTTTGTAAATAGAGGCTCGGCATTTAAGGGTTAAGATGTCCTCTGAATGCTCTGCTTCTTCTAAGGCCTCTGGCCAATAGCCTACAACTACTGTAATGACTGATGAGAAGAAAGTGCTGTAGACATGATTGTTTTGTTAAGAGGGCAAAGTCACGGAGAAGTAGCAGCCCATTGCAGCATGACATTAATGCAGTCATTTATTGAGCATGAACAAGGTAAAATACTCATGCAGCCCTACTGTACCACCTTCGTTGCCATGTTCAAATACCTTAACATGACATCGCCTTCCATCATTCATCGTACTGCACAACTAATTCATCATCATCATCATCTACAGCATACTGAAATCAACATTCATCACCAGTTACTACCCGTATGATTTAACTTTACCGTACTGTATTATTTATTATTATTAAGGTACCCGGTGTAGTATTACATAATATTATTATTTAATTTCTATTACTGTTATATGTACAGTACTGTATTACAGTATTATTATTGATTTGCATGATTATTTAATGTTATTATACAATAAATGTGAAAATACAGAATACTATTGCTATACGAAAAAGACAAAAAAAATCTGCATCCGCGAATATGGAGTTTCCCGTGAATATTTTTATAGATATGTTCCATGGAAAAACCCGCGAATGAGTGAGTTTCCCGCGAAATTTTTTTAGATAGGTTCCATAGAAAAACCCGCGAGTGGGTGAGTCCGCGAACCTTGAGAACGCGAATACGGGGGGTTCACTGTACTACATAATTATATAGTATTTTAATACAGTATATTGTACAGCACTTTACAGTATGAAACAATTTACATATGTACTGTACTGTACAGTAAATGAAATAAAAATAATAATTCCTTACCAGGAGAGGTTGGTGGAGATAATTCTACTACCTCAGGTGCAATGGAATCAAGTTAGGACTTTTCTTCTGCAGTGATAAAAATGATCGGGTGATTCGTAATGCACTACATACAGTACTGTAGTATAAATTACAGTAGTACTGTACAGTGTACTACAGTACTGTGTATTGTAACAGTTTTACTGTATAAAATTTATTACACTTTATAAAACATTTTATATACAATACTATACATACTGTACAGTGGTAAAAAAAAAAAGTGAAGAATTCCTTACCTGAGTTAAGAGTTGCACGTGATGCTGGGGACTTTCTCTTGAAGCCGAAAATCTCTAGTTTAGATTGGATGCTTCCTTTCCTCTGCTTCTCCCTTACAGTCTCCTTGTAAAAGGTTAGAGCATCCTGAATTACTCTTTGAAACTTCGTGAACCTTTCTACATTGGGGTCCTGTCCCGCAATCATTACCAGCCTTTGCTCAAAGTGGGCCAAAGCATGTGACAAGCCCATGACACTTAATGCCCTGGGCTTTGGGGCTGGTGCCTCTTCCTCCTCCTTGATCATCTGCTTCTCTAGCTCAGTGAGGTCATCTGCTGACAAGTTTCCATGGGATTCCAGCAGCTCGTTCATATCCCCAGCTTCCACATCCAAATTCAGCTTCTTGCTATAGTGAACAATGTTCCTTCTCACAGCATCAAGACTCTCTCCCTTCTCAAAGCCCGTAAAGCCCATCACAAAATTTTGACACACCTTCTTCGAGGCCCCATTCATATTGGATTTCTTGACGTCGTTCCAAGAAGACTCAATGTTTGTTACAGCATCTAAAATACTGTAGTCCTTCCAGACTCACTTGACATCCAGCTTGTCACTGCTATTTTTGATGACCCTGAGGACATGGCGAAATGTCCTCCTGGTGTAGTAAGCCTTGAAGCTAGCAATGACTCCCTGGTTCATCGGCTGTAGAAGCGATGTAGTGTTTATTGGAAGGTAGATTACCTTCACCTCCACTTCAGGATAAAGCTCACCCAAATTAGTAGGGTGACCAGGGCATTGTCCAACACCAGCAGGACCTTAAATTCCAGACCCTTCTCCTCCAAATTCTTCTTAACTGCTGGCATAAAGTGATCATTAAACCATTCCTTGAAGATAGCAAGTGACCCAGGCTTTCATGTTAGCCTTCCAAATGACAGGGAG
Organism: Macrobrachium rosenbergii; assembly: GCF_040412425.1. NCBI lineage: Eukaryota > Metazoa > Arthropoda > Malacostraca > Decapoda > Palaemonidae > Macrobrachium > Macrobrachium rosenbergii. The sequence continues at coordinate 370,410 of NC_089748.1, read as the reverse complement.
CTGAGGCTTGAAAATTCCCCCAAGTGCCCTTGGGTTTTCTGCCAAATACAGTAACAAGGGCTTCAGCTTGAAGTCACCACTGGCATTGCTCCCAAGAAGTAAAATCAGTCTCTCCTTACTGACTTTATGGCCTGGTGCTGTCTTCTCCTCCTTGGATATGTACATAAGACTAGGCATACGTTTCCAAAATAAGCCTTTCTTGTCCACCAAAATAAGCCTTTCTTGTCCACAATGAAAACTTGGTAGGCAGTATAGCCTCCATCCCTGATGATTTCAGTAAGACAACTAGGAAATCCTTGTGCTGCTTCCTTGTCTGCACTAGCAGCCTCACCCTGCAACTTAAGGTTGTGCAAACTTGCACGAACCTTGAAACGAATAAACCAGCCTCTGGTGCCTACAAATGGTTCACTTCCACTACCTTCCCCTTTCTTCTGCACTACTGCCTCATACAACTGCCTAGCCTTCTCCAGAATAATACCAAGGCTCACTGGAACATTTTGTTGCTTTTGGTCTTCGAGCCAGACCATCAATAACCTCTCCATCTCCACGAGGTTGTGGTTATGTTGCTTGCCTAGTCTAGTAGCAGCCGTCATCGAAGCACCACCTTTCATATATTTTAAAACATGTTCCTTATCCTTGACTATAGACTGAACAGTAGTTCTGCTAAGTCCAAAGGCATGGCTGATTTCAGTGTTTGTCTCACCTGAAAGAAAAGCGTTAGCTTAAGTGAGGCCAGACACTTGTTTTATAAAAAATTAGGCTACATGCTGTCCCCCTAATCTGCATCCAGTACACACATAAATATAATCTTTAATAGGGTAAAATATTGCCCATGACACATCGATTGCTAAATTTGCTCCTTTTGACTCAGGTATAGAGTTAGTATTTTGTTTTTCAGAGATAATCCAATAATAGCTGAAGATAGGTAAGTGCAGATTACTCCATGTATGGAAGTATAGGTTCGTATGTTAGGAAGAATATTCTTTTTAATTTGGTACATTTCATTGCCATTACCTTAATCTGAAATACAGTTGTAATAGCCTATTTGACTTTTGCAATTGAACACTATGAGTATAACACCTGGTCTAGCCTAGGTGTATAGTTCACACATAACCTACACATTTTTATCTCGTGTATGGTGCTAATACAATATGGTAACAGCTGATAAGGAAATTGCTACATGAAAATACTGTACTTTAATGGTCATAAAACCATGGTAGGCTTTGGGTAAACACAGGTAGGCTACCTGCCTACTAAACTGTGTTTATGCGGTATATTTTGTTACAAATGTGGTGAAAAAAAAGGTAGATAATTGCCTTTCACATAGAGTTTTCAGTTTAAAGTGATGGTTGTTTTTATCAGCATACTGAGTGTTTACAGTTAAGTGGTATTGAGGTTAGGTGAGGAAGGGTACAGTGTTACCTTGAGGAGACCTTAGATTTTCTTACTCACCATTATTTGGATTCACCATTATTTGGATTTTGTCGTCATCCAGTGAACCCATGGGTCTATTAATCCAGATAATTGAAAGATTACTGCTTTTGGGCATTGGTTCCTGGTCCAGATGTGTCAGATAATGTCAAGTTCCAGGAGAAGGATTAGTATAATATAAATGGATGTTATGTAGTAATTGATTTTTTTTTACATTTTCTTGAAGTTATTGTCAAAGTTATTGCAGATCATTGTAGCCATTTCTTGAAAGTATTTAAGCATTCTAAAAAGAAAAAATGAGACAAAATTGAAGGAGGAATATTTTAACTTCTCCAAATACCATGTTTTACATTGGATTTCTGAAAAAATAGGGATATTTATCATGTTGTCAAATATTAAATTGTTAGTTATTTAAACTTTTATGTGATTATAGCCACCACTGAGTGCAGATAGTTAAAGTTTAATAGAATGTATTGTTATGTTCTATGAAAATTTGCTATTAATGCAGTATAATGAAAGTTAAGCCTTTAAAGAGAATGATTCAGTTATTTCCTTAGTTGAATTATTAGCCTTTTTATACAGGATGTATTGGATGAAAGATTGGATGAACGGGTTGATGACATGATCAAAAGGGGCCTCTTGCAAGAATTAACAGACTTCCACATGGCTTACAACACAGCTCGGTTAAGAGATGGTCAAGATGCAGATTATACTAAAGGGATTTTTCAAAGCATTGGTTTTAAGGAGTTTCATCAGTATTTAATTTTACCTGAATCAGAACGGATCATGGATGAAGGCAAAAAATTATACTTGACTGGCGTGGAGAACCTAAAACAGGTATGTGTTTCTTTGTTGTGTGTATATCAGTGTCAAAATCATTAGTACTTTTGGTAGTATATAGTTAGGAATGCCTTCCTAAGCACAAGAAAGAAAATAAAGGTGGTTTGGCTAATGTAGTGGGAAAGTGGTTGGTAGTAGCGAGAAAATGCTGGGAAATACCAAATAAGCCTTCCTTATGACAGTTCATGTTATGTCATGGAAAAGGAAATCCACCATCATCGTCTAAGAATAAAGCAAACGCCTTTGATTCGTAATGCTTAAGGGTTGGGCAACTGCATTCTCTTTGCCATGACAGCCTAATCCGTGTGCCTGTTTAGCACTTGCTTGTCGATTACTCCAGCCATAGGTACTTGGGAAGGTGCATCCTTTCTGAGTAGTAAAAATCAGAGATTATCTCCCTTCTCTCCAGGGGGATCTTGAAGAGGGATTGGCATATAAAAGCAGTGGAATTATTTTAAAGGAAATTGGAGCTTTAATTTTTTTGTATATCAATTTTATTAACAGTTCCCTGGATGAAAGATGTGTTAAAAAAAATTTTTTGGATTGAGTGGATAGGTTCATGGGAGGTGTTTACCAAGATTTTTTTGTTTATTTTTTTAGGCTAAATGAACTATGTAGATAATGATAGTTGTTTCAATGCCAGTGGACTGATCATTACATAAGTCACTCGATTTTCTAGCCCTTCACCACTGATCTTCCTGCTACCTTTACTTACATTATGACTTGACTGCTCTACTGCTGTTTTCATCTCATTCTTCATGATGATGTTATGTCACTAGACTGTATATAACATCTGACAGATAGTGCATAGTGATATGGAAGGATTACTTTCTAATTTCATCTTATACAGTCTTTTCTATTGCACTTTTTGCATTTTCATCAGCAGGAGGGTTATGCAACAAATTCCAACAGACGTAGAAAGATACACTTACAGTACTACTATTGTTGTTTTTTTTATCTAGTAACAGAGCTGAAAATCAGCTCAGTGGTATGGTTAAACTACTTTTAATAATAATAATAATAATTTATCTTGTAACTCTTATGTCCCAGCACTCAAACTGGCAGCCATCTACAGAGATAGTGAATAAAATACAAAGTGGATTTAAGTGTAGCTGAGGTCCAGGTCAGTTGCAGTGCCAGATGTTTTTGCTGTAAAACTAGCATCTTAAGACATCAGGATCTCCTTGGTTGTGTTGATGAGGGAGGTTTGGGGTTTATGTTGGTTTCCTCCCACTGTTATAATAGCCTGCTCTTTATTTCTCCATCTTGCTCATTGGGGTTTGCTACCAGTTGGTTGCTCTCTCTCTCTCTCTCTCTCTCTCTCTCTCTCTCTCTCTCTCTCTCTCTCAACTTCCAGCCTGAGAAGAACCCTAGAAGAGTTCAGAGGTCTGGTTAAACAAATCATTTATAACTCTCTCTCTCTCTCTCTCTCTCTCTCTCTCTCTCTCTCTCTCTCTCTTGGTGTTTGAATTTTATATGATGGACTTTTTATTTTTCAGATTATGCAGGGCTTCAAGAAGGTGCAGGCAACAATGGCCTGGTGCTTGGTCTATAATTTTGATGCCTTTAATCAGTATGGCATCTTCTTGAAGGTGACATGAAAGATGTTTTGATAGCTTTGTAGTCATCATCCGAATGTATGTGTGTTGTGGCATCCATTCACGGGGCGTGTAAATTTGTAGGTGACGCTACTATTATTCAAATGGGTCACTAAGGACACCAGGTTATTTTTACATTATGAGCTGGTTGCTTTTCATATTTGTACAGTAGGTGATGACTTAGATTTTCTCAGTTTGTCTGTAAGAGGATTGAAATTTTCCTTTATAAATGTTTTTCCAGATTTTTGTTATATACATGGTTCTGTAAACAGAGTTTGCTTCATTTTATTGTCTTTAGTGGAGACAATAAAATTGGCACAGTTATACTCTGTTTCCGGAATCGTGTGCTAAAAACACCTGAAAGAAGAGAGGACCATGAAAAAGATTACTGAAGGAATTGTCATTCCTGTAACAGGAGAGAAAATCCAAACCATCATTTATTGTGAAAATGAGAACCAGCCAGCTCATTAGGTGTCCTTAAAGTAGATATAAAGAAAAGAAATGTCACATACAAATTTACATTAATTTGGATGACAGCTGCTGAGATCTTTAAGTATCTCTTAGGTCACTTATGGGAAGGTGCCATATTCAGTTATCACAGTCTTGAAAACTGAAGGAGACTAAAGATAGAATGTTTGGTCAAGTCTGTGAAAATTACAACTACTGAAGCAGACTGTTGATGCCTGTACCTTCTGCGATCTTTGTATGTGATTAAAAAAAAAAAAGCCTAGCATAAATCTGTAAATGAACTTGAGTGTCTCATGAACATCTATGGAGAGAAAAAAAAACCATCAGCACCTAATACCCCATTGAAAGTGAGTGAAGGAAAACTTATGACCATACCACGACTTGAACAAACTGTCATTTCTGAAGTAACAGCAAACAACAGAGAAGGAACATAGAAAAGTGGCTGATGCCAAACAGCAAGGTAAGAGATAGAGAGAAAGAAATTTGAGCAACCAAATTATCTTTCTTTCTTTAAATCTTCAACTGAAAACTCTTATGGACAGATTCAACAATCTGTGTACCCAAAAGGGCTCCAGAGGGAGAGCAGCCTGCAGAGAGAGGGAGAGAGATAGGAGTTACAGGAAAAAATGATGAATACAGTGATCTCTCCCTTATCAGGTTTAATACATTCAAGTCTCTGCTTGATGATGGAAATTTATAGATATGATAATAAAAACACTATCTGTGGGTGTAAAACAACAACTTTGTACCTTTACCTGCCCCCCCCCCCTTATCAATACCGAATAACCATGTACACTAAGTGTACCTATAAACAACTAACAACAAGCTTTAACCCTTAAGGGACGGATTGATCCTCATTGTGAAGTAAAACAGGTTTGGGGAGGTGGACGGATTGATCTTCAGTGCGAAGCAGAACTACGCACCACTGTTATGGTAATAATGATTCGAAACAAAGGTGCCAATACTTCTATATGCTATAAATTCACTGATGGCAACTTTTATACAGACGTGAGAGTTAGGCCAGTATCAGTAATGCTTGTGACTTCAAGGGGGGAAAGTACTGCATCTCTCTCTCTCTCACATGAGTCTTTTTGTAAATTTGCTTGTAAGTATATGAAGGGGTTGCTGTTGTTTTTGTTTTTGTCTTTTACGATAGTATTTTGGTTGTAAATGTAATTTTATAAAGAAAATTGCAAATAAATATTAGAAAAAGCATGTAAAAGTAAAAAAAAAAGTTACTGAATCTTCCTTCTTGTAAAATTACTTGAATATTTTACAACAAATATGCCAAAAATTTGTTACTGCTTTTATTTCTTATCTGTTTTGATATTGTGTGAGTAGTAATAATAATTTTACAAAATACAATAAATATATTTATTAGAAAAAACCTATATAAGTTGGTAAAATTTACGATTGTCTTGTAAATGAGGCTCCACAAGGGCTTGTAAATAGTCATTTTCAACTTCTCGTGGAAGGTAGGGAAAATTTTTAAAAAATTTTTTATTTATACAGTGTGAATATACGTGTCATTCTCTTTCCATTGATGTTATTTTATTTTTATTTTGCCAACCTCAAAGTTTCCCCGGTCTGGGGTGCTGCACATTGTTAAATTATGCCGTCCCTTAAGGGCTAAGCTGAAAAATGGATGTTAACCAAAATTAACTACTGTATAGATAACTCCATGTACATGGGGGATACATTCCTGAAGACGTTGTGTAAATGTAAATTGTATGAATGGATCTTAATTTCCTTATAAGAAAGAATAGTAATAAAGGGGGTTAGGTTCTGAGACAGTGAGAGACTCTTCCCTTTTTTCTGGGTTCTGTTAAGAAATATTATGTGAACCATAAAATCATTGTTAAAATCTTTTAATGTCAATCTGGTTTTTTCCTATAATAACACACTAAAAGGAATGTTAATAAAAATAGCCCTAAGGAAAGCAACAATATATATATATATATATATATATATATATATATATATATATATATATATATATATATATATATATATATATATATATATACATACAATTCCATGCTTTTTGACTGCTCTTCTTTTTATATAGGTCAATCCAGTAAAGATTTAGAATTGAGAATTAAACAGCATAAGTATTCTGTCAAAACTGGGCAAACATCCAATATAATATTCATTCATTTAAATGAAAACTCTCACAGGATAAATTAGACTGACAATTCAGTGATTGCCAGATTGAAAGATTTCTCGTCACGAAATCTTTTGGAATCTGCAATTATACAGCGTACTTCCAGCTGTAATTTTAACCTTACCCCTGACATGTATCATTTGGACCCCTCTTATTAGTAAAATGTCCAAGAATGACCTTAATGATAAAATCACTGACATAATTACCCTTAACCCTCTAACGCCGAGCTTCTATTTACAAAAGTGTCTGTTGTATGCAGGCGTTAAAGTTAGTGCTGAAGCAGAAAAAAGTTTTTTCAAAAATCACAGCACGCTTAGTTTTTAAGATTAAGAGTTCATTTTGGCTCCTTTTTTTGTCATTGCCTGAAGTTTAGTATGCAATCATCAGAAATGAAAAAGTATCATTATCATATATAAATATTGAAATATATGACAGCGCAAAAAAATTTCATATATAATTGTATACAAATCGCGCTGTGAGCAAAACGGTTAAAGCTAACGAGTTATTTTTTTTTCTTTGTATTGTACACTAAACTGCAATGATTTTGGTGTATAATAAATTGTAAAATGATCAAAGCAACACGGAAAATATTATCACAAAATGATGCATGAATTAAGTGAACGCCGCGACGTAAAAAAAGTTTTTTCAAAAATTCACCATAAATCGAAATATTGTGCTAGAGACTTCCAGTTTGTTGCAAAATGAAAGTAATTGATTGACTATTACTAGACTGTAAGTGTTTTAGCTTACAGTTGCGGTTTTCGACCATTTCGGTCAAGTTAAAGTTGACCGAAAGTAGAATTTTTTCTATTTATCGTGATTTCTATGAAAATATTTCAAAACTGATGAAAGCTACAACAATGAGTTATTTTTTGTTGTATTCTACATGAAATTGCGCACATTTCCATATATAAAACTTTATGTAATGACTAAAATAAAATGGTGCAAACATTACGACAAAGTGACGAAAGATATTCTGAGATGTTCGGCCGAGTTACGCAGGGATGTAAGGAAAAAAGTTTTTCAAAAATTCACCATAAATCGAAATATTGTGCTAGAGACTTCCAGTTTGTTGCAAAATGAAGGTACATGATTGAATATTACTAGGATGTAAGCGTTTTAGCTTACAATTGCATTTTTCGATCATTTAGGTCGAGTTAAAGTTGACCGAAGGTTGAAATTTTGGCACTTATCGTGATTTATACGAAAATATTTCAAAACTGATAAAAGATATAACCATGAGTTATTTTCTGTTGTATTCTACATGAAATTGCGCACATTTTCATATATAAAACTTTATGTAACGACTAATATAAACCGGTGCAAACATTACGACAAAGTGACGAAAGAATTTCTGAGATGTTCGGCCGAGTTACCGCACTGATGTAAGGAAAAAGTTTTTTTTTTTTTCAAAAATTCACCATAAATTGAAATATTGTGCTAGAGACATCCAGTTTGTTGCAAAATGAAGGTACATGATTGAATATTACTAGAATGTAAGAGTTTTAGCTTACAATTGTGTTTTTCGACCATTTTGGTCGAGTTAAAGTTGACCGAAGGTTGAAATTTTGGCACTTATTGTGATTTATATATAAAAATATTTCAAAACTGATAAAAGGTACAACCATGAGTTATTTTCTGTTGTATTCTACATGAAATTGCGCACATTTCCATATACTGTATAAAACTTTATGTAACGACTAATATAAACCGGTGCAAACATTACGACAAAGTGACAAAAGAATTTGAGATGTTAAAAAGAGTTACATGTGAAACGTAAGGGAAAAGTTTTTCAAAAACTCACCATAAATCGAAATATTGTGCTAGAGACTTTCAATTTGTTGCAAAATGAAGGTACATGACTGAATATTACTAGAATGTAAGAGTTTTAGCTTACAATTGCGTTTTTCGACCATTTCGGTCGAGTTAAAGTTTACTGAAGGTTGAAATTTTGGCACTTATTGTGATTTATATGGAAATGTTTCAAAACTTATAGAAGCTACAACCATGAGTTATTTTTCATTGTATTCTACATGAAATTGCGCACATTTCCATATATAAAACTTTATGTAACAACTAATATAAACCGGTGCAAACATTATGACAAAGTGACCAAAGAATTTCTGAAATTTTCGGCCGAGTTACCGCGTGCAGACGTAAGGAAAAAGTTTTTTTCAAAAATTCACCATAAATCGAAATATTGTGCTAGAGACTTCCAATTTGTTGCAAAATGAAGGTAAATGATTGAATATTACTAGAATGTAAGAGTTTTAGCTTACAATTGCATTTTTCGACCACTTCGGTCGAGTCAAAGTTGACCGACGGTTGAAATTTTTTGTAGTCGATGTACGGTACGTCCACTCGGCACCCAACAGACAATTTTAGTCGACGTACGATACGTCCAGTTGGCGTTTAAGGGTTAATAGACGGGAATCCTCACACGAGTATCTATAATATGATTGGGGTGATGGATGGGAATCCTCATATGGGTATTGATATTACGCGCCTTTCGGGTTGGATAAATTTAGCAGGAAAAATGTTCATAGCACTTCAGTGGGCCGTAAATGACTTATGGCAAATAGCTAGCGCAGCTTGGGAGAGACATCAATCATTATGCCATGAGAGTTCAGAAGGGAATGTACTGCCTCTCTGCTGCTCTAGGACGTCTTTTTATTTATTTGCTCATAAATATACCCAGGGATTGCTGTTGGTTTTAGTTCTGTCTTTTATGATAGTATGACAGCTATAATTGTAATTTTGCGAAGAAATATTAGAAAAAACATGTATACTTCACAAAAAGTTACTGCATCTTCCCATCTCAGGAAATCTCAAATATTTTACAACAAATACACTTAGAGTTTGTTACTAATTTTAGTTCTTATCTGTTATATTATGTGAGCTGCAATTATAATTTTACAAAATGAAATAAATTATTAGAAAAAACTTGCATAACTTGGTAAAATTAACATATTTTTATGAGTCTTGTAAACGAGGCCCCACACAGGGTTGTAAATACTCAATTTCAACTTCCTGAGAAGGTAGGGAAAAATTTTTAGAATTTTTTTCCTTACATCATGTGCATTTGCACATCTTCCTCTTTCCATTGATGTGTTTTTTCTTAAATTGGCCAACCTTAAAGTTTGCCTGGTCTAGGGGGTGTGCTTGATATATATTTAGCCCATCCCGTAGGGGTTACTACAGTCAAGGCCCTTTGATGGTAGCGACTCGGCACAGTTGACAACTGCTGGAACCTCCTCTGACATCCTCTCTCTGGAAAAATCAGAAAAAATACTAATGTAATTACACTGGAGCCCTTTGCTCCAATGAAAAGTAAACAAAAAAAAAAGCAAATATCTTGACCCAACCTTAACTCACTTCGACTCCCTCTGAGGAAGTGGAAGTTGGTCAAGATTCCTGACCTTAGAAACAGAGAAAAAAATACCGGCATTGAAATTAGAAAACTTTCTGTTGAATTGACATTCAGGTACTGAAATGTCATTCAGACAAATAAAAGAGCAGATGTAGCTGATAGAAACCACAACAAAAAATCAGTAAGAAAATTACATAACTATAAAAAATATTGATAATGTAAAAGTACATATAAAAAAACATGACAATATGAACAGTGTACAAGGTACCATAGTACTCCCTGATAATGATGAACCAATAGAAAAGAATATATTGCTGGAGTCCCTTAAAAAAAATTACAATAATGTACAAGATTGCAAAATATACAACATAGCCAGTACATGGAGTAATAAAAAACAGAATAGCAAAGATAAAATTTGAAGGCCATGAATTACCCTTAAAAATTAAAATCTTGGGCCAAAGCAGAGAACTGAGACCGTACGTTCCAAAACCACTTGCCAAAACTGTAGTGCGTATGGATATACAAAGAAAAATTGTTGTAATAAATCTGTATGTATATATTGTGGATCTGACAAATATATCACACAGTGATTGTAGTGCTCACAACCCGATGTGGGACTGTAATTGTACCAACTCAAATAGAACAGGTAGTAAAATAGAAGAGTTCATGAATTCAGACGACATGTGCTGTATAAATGGTGACAAAATTAGCACATATTTTTCAAAAGCACATGGAACATTTTCCTCAGCAGACTTAACTTTATGTACAACAAGTATAGTCGACAGATTAGATTGGAATACAGTTGATGACTTGCACACCAGTGATCATTTCCCAATATTAATTTCCTTTTTACAAAATAATCCTGCAAAACATGCCCTCACTATAACATTTTTAAAGCAGATTAGGAGCGATATGAAATGCACACTAGAAATATCCCACCATTTGAATGTTTAAAAGACCATAATGAAACTAATAAATTTCTTGTTGATTTCATTAAAAATGCTGCTGATAAAGCAATACAAAAGTCAAAACCCTATCCAACAAAACAAAGTTCCATGGTGGTCCAATAAGTTAACAGAATTAATAAATATAAAACACTCGAACAGCAATAAATCTGCTCCTGGAGGTGACAATGTTTGTTTTGAGATGATCTGCCACTTAGCACCTTTGGCAAAGTTGTACATATTAGAATTTTATAACCATTTGTGGCTTCAAAATTTATTTCCATATGAATGGCGTAAAGCTATAATAATTCCTATCCCAAACCTGGAAAGGATCCCAGCAAATGTAAATAACTACAGACCAATTTCTTCAACAAGCTGCTTATGCAAATTATTAGAGAAAATGGTAAACACTCGACTAACATGGCACATTCGAGAAAATAAAATTCTGACTCCCGCTCAGTTCCGGTCACAGTGTAACAGATCTACATTAGATTCTCTCTCTAACTTAGAAGACCATATACGTAGAGGTTTTGAACGAAAACAAATTACTGTAACTGTCTTCTTTGACATTAAAAAAGCATATGATACTACATGGAGGTATGCTATATCAAAAACTTTACAAAACAACAACATCCGTGGACATTTAGCTAGGTTTATACAGAACTTTCTGACAAATCGCAGTTTTCAGGTGAGAATTGATGGTGATCTGTCTATAACATTTCCACTTGAAAATGGTGTTCCACAAGAAAGAATCCTCAGTGGCACTCTGTTTACTTTAGCAATTAATGATATCAGTAAAAATCTACCTATTGGCATTAAAAATAACCTATATATGGATGATTTTGCTATATATTATTCAGCATCTCGAATAAAACATGTAGAAAGAATCGTCAATAAAAGCATAGTAAAAATAGATGAATGGGCCTCATCTGTAGGCTTTAAATTTTCCACAGATAAAACTCAGGCAATCATGCTTTATAAAAATAAAAAGTGGAAAAAAGGTGAAGAAATAGATTTAAAAATCAGAAACCATAGTATACCAATTGGCCAAACAGCAAAGTATTTGGGATTAGTATTTGATACTCACTTGAACTGGAAAGGCCACATTGCATATGTAAAATCTAAAAGTAAAAGAGCATTAAATCTAATTAGAAAACTATTGAACACTACTTGGGGAGCCGATAGACATACCCTTACTGTACTGTATAAAGCAACAGTTCTGTCCATCATTGATTATGGAAGCGAAGTATATGGCTCAGCATCAGACACAACGCTGAAAATGTTAGACCCTGTTCACAATGAAGGCCTTAGAATATGCTCAGGAGCCTTTAGATCATCACCAAAATCATCGTTACAAGGTAAATGTGGTGAACTGCCTTTGTCTCTCCATAGAGAGCTAGTAACAATGAAAAGTGCTCTAAGAATTCAAACTGGTGATTCTCCAACAAAAAATTTATTTGAATTAAGAGATTTATTTATAGATAACCATCCACCACCTTCCCCAATTAGAGCTAGAAGATTGTTTGAGTTGCTGAATATAAATATACAAGTGCCTTTAATTGTAATAAAATCACATCCTCCCTGGACAATGAATAAAGTGATAATTTGCACACACCTCAAGTATTTATGAAAAAGTAACTCATATACATCATAACATCATAGACAACATACAATAGAGCATTTAAGCCGAAAAGGTCCACATTATGCAACATATACAGATGGATCTAAATCAGAACATGGAGTGGAATATGCTGCAGTGTCCCAAAACAAAACTTAGCAGTTCTCTCGTCCTAATAATGCTTTGGTATTTACAGCAGAATTGTATGGAATTGCATCAGCTATAAAAATAATTAAAGAATCTTCATTCACTAATTTTGTGATTTTCAGTGACTCGAGAAGCGCTATAGAAGCTATTCAAAGTTACAAATCAAAAAATAATATAGTACAACAAATTAAATTATATCTCCACAACTTATATAATAATGGAAAAATATAGAAATATGTTGAATCCCTGCCCATGTAGGGATCAAAGGAAATGAAGATGTAGACAAAGCAGCCAAAGAAGCACCTCACATGACAAGATCAAATGTGAATATCCTTGGTACTGATTATGTAATACACATAAAAATGGGTATCATGAATAAATGGCAATGTATATGGCATGGAGAATCTCAGAGTAATAAATTGAAACAAATAAAATCTAATGTTAAAAAATGGAGTTCATCATATCAGAGAGAGAGACACGCACAAGTAATTCTAACACGCCTCAGAATAGGCCATACTTGTCTGACACATGGGCACTTAATGAGCAGCCCACGTGGCCAGCCTCCCGAGTGCTCAGAGTACAGGGTGGTAATAACGGTCAGATGTGTTGTGTGAGTGTCCAAAGTATGACCAGCAGCAACTGTCAACTTTTGGGAATAAATCGATAAATGAAATTTTGTCAGAAACTTTTACATTTTCAGCCGTTCCAATTTTGTTGTTCATGAGGAACTGTGGTTTGATAGGTAGAATATAAAAATAAGTAAATGATAAAAGCATGAAAACATAGCATTTGTTGAATTTAAATTTAAATTTTTTAAAAATATTACTCAGCTTATGAATTTTAATAAACCTTTTTAGTGTGGAAGCATGAGTAAATGTATTTATTGCGTGAATGTGTTACAGTATGAGAACGTGACCCTGTGTAGTATTTTATCCTAATCCTTCGGGCCAGCCCTATAAGAGCTGAAAGTCAGCTCAGTGGTCTGGTTAAACTATTTTAATACTACTACTGGAATAGCCATTGAATCTTGGTAACGCTAGTGGAGATGGGGAGAGAGAGAGGTGGTAATCCCTCACTCTTGCTAAAATTTATGAAAGGGAACTTCACTAGTGGTTCCAAGAACTTATAAAATCTCTTCCATAGTTTAATGGACCTGCCAATAGTTGAGAGCTAATGGAGGGAACTTGAAGTTATTATCCATCAAGTACATGTATCCCTTATGTGAATTTAACTGCAAGAGACAGTAATGGGCAATTCCAAGATTCCTTGCCCAAGGGAATGTTTGTACCACACGACATGTATTCCATCTGTTGGAAATCACGGTGGAACCTTATGTTTGCCATGACTCCTAAGCAGTAGTAGTGCAGATATATCTTTAGGAGAGATATATATTATATACTCTGTTTATTTACCTCATGATGCTCTGTCTCTGGTGGAAGATCTCAGATGTTTAATCCCTGAGCTTACATCTCCATTCCTCCTTTTGTAGCCCTCTTTGGGGAGATGTTATCAGTAATGTCAACAAAACAATGAAATTGGCAGAAGTGCATAATTTTGCACTCTGCAACTAAAGCTCTGTTCATTTTTGTCAAATAAGGGGTAACCATCCAGATTTATAAATGAACGAACAAAGAATTCATTTTGTTAGAAATGTAAGATAGTGAGATTACTTGGAACTCATTTAGATGATATTAAGGTCCAATTTATAAAGTCCATGGACCTGGTGAGGGTTCTGTCTCATACCTTGTGGGGTGCTGACTGCAAGCAGCTGCAGAGACTGTTCATGGCACTAATCATACCCAAATTGTGTTATGGTTGTGATTTATTTATATCTGCCTCTTCGCATAGAATTAGAAACTCTAAATGCCATACATAATACAGCTCAACATAGAATAAAAACTCGTAAATGCCATTCATGATACAGGAATCTCGATAGCCACAGGAGCCATTAAAGTTTCTCCTGTGGAGCCTCACTTCCAGATTCTGCAGGCTTGTAGCTGGATGAGGCCCTAAAGTTTTTCCTTATCTTTAACAGCTATCAGAGTGAGCAGAAACATATTCTGCTTGCAACAGAGACCATCCTTAAATACCATGACCCTTTTTATTCAGAGCAAAAGAGAATTTTAATAAATTCTAACAAACTATAATATATTTCTTGTCAAATATTCTCAGATTCCTCTATGGCAGTTACAGAAGTTAAATACTATAAAGTTTGGAATGCAGGAAAGCGGGAGACATGGGAAGTAATGCTAGCTTCCTTTTTAGAGCATGCTGTGATGCAAAAGAATGCTTTTCTAGTATATACTGATAGCTTTAAATCTGATGTTGGAATTGGTTTTGGAGCTATTTTACCAGGTATTGAGTGTCCCCATATGGGGTTAGTGATGTGAGGGGCAGGTGGTGCGCTTTAGGATGTTGCATTGCTCCTTCAGCCCCTAGTTGCACCCACTGTTTAGCCATTTACTTTACCTCCATTCCCACTTTCCTCCTTCAAACTTGCTGTCCAGGTTCTGCAGCTATTACTTCTTAGCACTGCTGTACTGTGTGTCATCTTTATTTTCTGCATCTTTATCTTCCTGTCCAACCACTCTTGACTCCCTCGTTTTACTGTATTATGCACAGAATGACAAAGTAAGTAAGTATACCTTAGTTTTACCAGGAAGTTTTGCCAGACCAACTTGGTAGACCATGTGGCCAGCTAAAGCCCCTCTCCCACCTGGTTCCCCCCTCCCACCACTAAGGGAGTGAATAGGATTCCCTCCCATACCCCCTCCCCCACCTCAGTAACAAGCAAGGAGCAGATGGTCAATCACCCCAAGCCTTCAAGAAGTTGCAGTTGTTAGTCCTGGGAGCAAATGGCATGGTCCCAGATTTTAAGAAGTGTCATGGCATAGGTCAACACATTGGTCCTGGGTCTGGCAGGCTGCAAGCTGAATAGCGAAAGTACTCCCTCTGCTGCCAAGACGAGTCATGGAGGGAGCCCACGGAGCCCCTCTTTTCTTAGATGCTGCCTTCTGTAGGTTGGAGAATAACATCCCCTTGGAAAGCTTCGAGCAGCAGGGCCTTCAGTTCAGCAACATGGAGGCAAACAGTCTGGATTTGATGACCATGAAGGCCATACAGTTGGCTTCATGGGTGGATGTGTGTCAGGGGCCCCCTGGTTAGGAGTATGATAGCTCTGGCTGGAAAAGTAGTTACCTGATTTACCAACTCGCCCACATTTAGGCAAACATGATACTGAGATGGAGGAATCATTCCTATCACTGGTGTTGTGACAGGTCTTCCAAGAAAGTTGGTTGAACCTACAAAATAGCCATGTCACAGACTCCCATTTGTCCTTTTCCCCCAGCGGGGTATAGAAGTCATCAAAATCCAGAGGGAGGACTTGAGGGATAACCTTTACTCTAGGTGGAATCGTCAAAGGTGGAGCAGGCCAACAAGTTACCCTCATCGAAGCCTTGTTTCTTACAAGGTCAGTGGGCAACAACTCCTGGAGACCCTCCTCATTACTGTGACAGTATCAGGCAGGGCAAGCAGCGCAATTCTCCAAGAAAGTGGACAATAATGGCCAGTCATTTCTTTCTGCTCAACCCTTCCAGGCTAGAAAGAGGAACAGGACTGGCAGATGGAGGGGTGGGAGCCAGGTGAGATGTAAATGCCCCCTCTGGTCTTCCACAGATGGGGGCTGCTTTGTGTACTGGGAGACATGGTAGAACTACGGTGCAGAGGACTGGGTGGTATCAGTTCTGAAGAGCAATACAAACTCCCTTTTGAGGAAAACAATTCCCATTTCATCAGAAACAGTCTCCTCTCTGTTGTACAGAACTGGCTCCATCAAGGATGGGGTACTCTAAGCAGAAGGAGCAAATGAGAGAGTAGTGTTACTGTTATCAGGCCTCAACTGAACACTGAACTAGTACATACAACCAACCCTATTCACCATGGAAACAGCCTGCTCTGTGTTGTTTTCTATCAAAGAAGGAGACTACATGATCTCAGTAGATCTCTAAGGTGCCTACCTCTACATTCCCACTCACCACAATTCCAGGAAGTTCCTGATGTTCATTTTTCATCAGACGACTTGGCAGTTCAAGGCCTGCTGCTTTGGTGTGGTGATCCACAAGTGTTCACAAGAATATTCAATTTAGTGCTAACTTAGCCCCACTGTTAACCCTTAAGGGACAGCATAATTTATCAATGTGCAGCACCCCAGACCGGGGAAACTTTGAGGTTGGCAAAATAAGAAAAAAATCACATCAGTGGAAAGAGAATAACACGCACATTTACACTGTATAAATAAAAAAATTCTAAAAATTTTCCCTACCTTCCACGAGAAGTTGAAAATGACTATTTACAACCCCTTGTGGGGCCTCATTTACAAGACAATTGTAAATTTTACCAACTTATTTATGTTTTTTCTAATAAATAAATATATTGTATTTTGTAAAATTATTATTACTACTCACACAATATCAAAACAGATAAGAAATAAAAGCAGTAACAAATTTTTGGCATATTTGTTGAAAAATTCACATAAATTTATTCACATAATTTTAAGGGAAGGAAGAAAATTTTACAGTAACTTTTTTTTACTTTTACATGCTTTTTCTAATATTTCTTTCAGAATTTTTCTTTGTAAAATTACATTTACAACCCCAAAATGACATACTATAATTTGAAGGTTTTTTGAAAAAATAATGCAAAAACAAAAAAAGTAAGGTTTTCATGAACCCCTTCTGGCTATTTTCGGTTATTTACAAAAAAACAAAAACAAAAACATCAGCAAATTTACAAAAATTTACAAAAAGACTCATGTGAGAGAGAGATGCAGTATTTTCCCCCTTCAAGTCACAAACATTACTGATGGCTGGAAAGACGTCTGTGGCAACACTGGTACAACTCTCAGGTCAGTATATAAGTTGCCATTAGTGAATTTATAGCATGTAGAAGTATTGGCACTTCCCTCTCGCCCCATTCTATTATCAGTGTTGCGTTATATTGTTTCACACTCAGGCTCAATCCGTCCTTCTCCCCAACCCTGTTTTACTTCACACTCGGGCTCAATCCGTCCCTGAAGGGTTAAGGAATAAAGCTGAGGAGATACTTAAACATCTGGCTGATCCTCGTTTTGTCAGAGAAGCTGCTGCAGAGGGACAGAAATAGGTTACTAGATCTGTGCTTCGGGCTGGGGATAATGATGAACTGGGAGAAATCAGGTCTGGTCCAGAAAAAGGAAATAAAGTACCTGGGAATATTATTGAATACAGTTACCATCAGAGCCTTTCTGGCTCCAGCAAGGTTGGTCAACCCCAAGAAAGAAGCACAAGCACAGGAATTCATGACATGTGGGCTGAAGTCATCATGTCTATGGCAGGGATACTATGGCATCTAATGTCCCTTGAGAAGTTGGTCATAAGGGCCAGGTCCCACCTGCACTCCCATCATTTGCATTTAAAGAGAAACTGGTCACCCAACCAGCTGGTACCTCTCAACACATAGGTGATGGAGGATCTGTAGTGGTGACTATCTGACAATCTTGAGCAGCAATGTGTTCCTAAGCAAGTCGCCGCCAGAGTTGCTGGTGTTCTGAGACGCCTCCCAAAGAGGGGGCAGAGAGTATGGACCATACATATTCTAGAAATGAGAGCAGTGTGCTCAGCCCTGCTATGCTTCCAGGAGCAGATACAGGGGTACTTGATGTAATGGCCTACATCATAAAACTGGGGAACAATCTCCCCTGAGCTGTCTCAGATAGTGAAATTGCATGACTGGTTGAAGAGGTCAGGGTGGGCCTGGCAGCCAGATACATCCCAGGGAAGAATAGTGGCAGACCAGTTGACTAGGAAGGACCAGATAGTGTGGGGATAGAATGGTCTGTACATCAAGAAGTGGCAGACAGATTATTCCAGGAGTGGGACTGGCAGAGGATAGAGCTGTTCACCACAAGGCGTAATGCCAAACTGCCTCTACTGCTTCCTGCAGGATGACTTCCACCACCCATGGGACAACATGGATCTCTCTCTCTCTCTCTCTCTCTCTCTCTCTCTCTCTCTCTCTCTCTCTCTCTCTCTCTCTCTCTCTCTCTCTCTCTCTCTCTCTCACAGTTATAGAAGGTTTCCACATCTCAGGGCAGCACGTCTTCCACCTATACTGCTGGAGGTTATTCAGCAACTCCTGCAAAAGAGATGCTTTCTTGACGAAGTGCTAAGACGTTGGCCACATTACAACAGTCTTTGACAAATTTATATTGGGTACTATTAGCATTTGTGAATAGTAGTAATAAGATAACAAATTATTAATGTCTGATTAGCAAGGGTGACCTCAATATGAGTAAAATAATAAGGGCACATAGGAGGTTAGTTGGCCTATAGGTGCATGGAATTAATAAAAGGTAACACTGAAACTCAGCATAGCTGTGAAGTATTAGTAAAAAGTACATCCTCTTTAGCCAAAAAGGAAACAAAGCTCCAAAAATGTCCCATTACTTAAGGGAAAGAAAACCATAATGTATTAAGATTCCTTAAGAGCGTTTAAGCTGTATGATGCTGAGAAAAGAAACCAAGAAACATTTAAATATGAGAGAGATAGATGTAAGTTGTAAACTGCAATTGGTATGTGTTCAAGGGGAAGCCCAGGGTCCAAAATGGTAATCATAATTTAACATGAAGAGCAGGAATATTAGGAAATACTATTCCTAAAGTAAACTTGAAACTCTGTACTTTGCTTTTTCCTGGTGATAGTTGCAACACCTTGGCAATGAAGCACTGAGCAATGAAAAAAAAAACAGTTGGAGCAGATAAAGGTGAGGCACCAACCATGAAGAATGAAAGAGTAATGTGTTACAGGTTCAGCCTACCTATGCCATTGTTGACACATATGCAGAGCGGGCAAGTTCCGATTGTCAGGTAGCTGCTGTAAGTGGGTTAAAAGCCTTCCTGCCTTGAGTCCATTTATATTCCATCACTGTACTGATGGTGGTGCTATTCTGGCCTGGACTGGCTATGAGGGTGCTCTTGTTATTAATTTGTCCATTGTGTAGAGCCCAGGTGGGTAACGCAATCGAAGATGAGCAACAGCTTCTCTATAAAAAGAAAGTACAGTACTGTATACACAGTATTTGCTTTTGGCACTCTCTCCAATTCTCTTCTTCTGACTGAAATATGCTTCTTCAACTTCTGATGAAGTTGAAGGAGAAAATGACAGTGAAGATGGTGACTCATTTTCTTGAAGAATAATGCTCTGTTACATTAAGGAATATTTTGACTACACAATGCTGTCTTCAATGATAACGCTTAATTCCTTAGATGTGCATACGCAATAAATGTAGAAGAATTCCACAAAATATTGCCATCAAGAATGCAGATACAGGTAAGATGATTTTATAAAATCAAAATCAAAGCTCATGTTAAGATTGGCAGCTTTGTTCTTGTGTATGGATGGAGGCTTAGGTAATTATGCCCATAAAGCATTAAGTACTGTATTTTGGCCAATTGTACATAACCCAGGCAGTAACACTGAGATTCTGGTAACCAAATGTCTTCATCCATTGGCAATAACAAATTTTTTAATTATTTGGCATTGTTTAGCATTTGGATGATGTTTGGAGTATTAGGGTTGGTTTAACTATCTTCCCTGCAAGTAGGGACTGTTGGATTACCTTTAAACTGAATAGTTGATCATAGTTTTTGTATGCAGTAGCAAATAATAGCAAGAGTACATGTACTGTATCATCACTTGAAAAGGAAAGTGATTATACTTTAACATTGTACAAAAAATATAATCTTTGCTATGTTTCTTTAAAAATATACTTTGTTTACATCAGCATCTCATTCTGGCTATATAATAGTATTGTTTAACATAAATTACAATTATTTGCTAAAACAAGCATTCCATCTTGTGAAAAAATTACTGCTTGCAATTATAAAAAATTATCTCTCAACCCATTAGTGTTAAGCCATGGAGGAATTTAATTGAAGAATAAGGAAAACCGAAGATGGTTTAGTGCTAACATAAAAAATGATGTAGCACTGTGACAAGTTAACCCTTAAACGCCTATTGGACGTATCATACGTCGACTAAAATTGTCTGTTGGGTGCCGAGTGGACGTACCGTATGTCGACTACCTACAAAAAATTTCAACCTTTGGTCAACTTTGACTCGACCGAAATGGTCGAAAAACGCAATTGTAAGCTAAAACTCTTACATTCTAGTAATATTCAATCATGTACCTTCATTTTGCAACAAATTGGAAGTCTCTAGCACAATATTTCGATTTATGGTGAATTTTTGAAAAAAACTTTTTTCTTACGCACAGGCAGTAACTCAGCCGAAAATTTCATAAATTCTTTCGTCATTTTGTCGTAATTTTTGCACTGTTCTATATTAGCCGTTACATAAAGTTTTATATATGAAAATGTGCGCAATTTCATGTAAAATACAGCAAAATACAACCCATGGTTGTAGCTTTTATCAGTTTGGAAATATTTTCATATAAACCACGATAACTGCCAAAATTTCAACCTTCTGTCAACTTTGACTCGACCGAAATGGTCAAAAAACGCAATTTTAAGCTAAAACTCTTACGATCTAGTAATAGACAATCATTTACCTTCATTTTGCAGTCAATTGGAAGTCTCTAGCACAATATTTCGATTTATGGTGAATTTTTGAAAAAAACTTTTTCCTTACGTCCGCGCCAAAAATTCTTTCGTCATGTTGTCGTAATGTTTGCACTGTTTTATATTAGTCATTACATAAAGTTTTATATATGGAAATGTGCACAATTTCATGTAGAATACGACGGAAAATAACTCATGGTTGTACCTTTTATCAGTTTTGAAATATTTTCATATAAATCACAATAACTGCCAAAATTTCAAGCTTCAGTCAACTTTAACTCGACCGAAATGGTAAAAAAACGCAATTATAAGCTAAAACTCTTACATTCTAGTAATATTCAATCATGTACCTTCATTTTGCAACAAACTGGAAGTCTCTAGCACAATATTTCGATTTATGGTGAATTTTTGAAAAAAATTTTCCCTTACGTCTGCGCATGGTAACTCGCCAAACATCTCAGAAATTCTTTCGTCATGTTGTCGTAATGTTTGCATCGTTTACATTAGTCGTTACATAAACTTTTATATATGAAAATGTGCGCAATTTCATGTAGAATACAACAGAAAATAGCTCATGGTTGTAGCTTTTATCAGTTTTGAAATATTTTCACATAAATCACGATAACTGCCAAAATTTCAACCTTCGTCAACTTTAACTCGACCGAAATGGTCAAAAAACGCAATTGTAAGCTAAAACTCTTACATTCTAGTAATATTCAATCGTTCAACTTCATTTTGCAATAAATTGGAAGTCTCTAGCACAATATTTCGATTTATGGTGAATTTTTAAAAAAAACATTTTCCTTACATCTGCTCGGTAACTCGGCCAACATCTCAGAAATTCTTTCGTTTCGTTGTTGTAATATGTAATATTTGCACCGCTTTAAATTAGTCATTACATAAAGTTTTATATATGAAAATGTGCGCAATTTCATGTACAATACAACAAAAAATAACTCATGGTTGTAGCTTTTATCAGTTTTGAAATATTTCCATATAAATCACAATAAATAAAAAAATCGACTTTTGGTCAACTTTAACTCGACCGAAATGGTCGAAAACTGCAATTGTAAGCCAAAACACTTACAGTGTAGTAATATTCAATCAATTAGCTTCATTTTTCAACAAACGGGAAGTCTCTAGCACAATATTTCTATTTATGGTGAATTTTTGAAAAAAACATTTTTTTACGTCCGCTCGTTACGAATTCATGCATCATTTTGTGATAATATTTTCTTTGTGTTGCTTTGATTGTTTTAAAATTTGTTATATACCAAAATCATCGCAATTTAGTGTAAAATACAACTAAAAAAAATTAACTCATTAGCTTTAACCGTTTTGCTTACAGCGCGATTTGTATACAATTATATACGAGTTTTTTTTTTTTTGCTGTCATATATTCCAATATTTATATATGATAATGATATTTTTTTCATTTCTGATGGTTGCATACTAAACTTCAGGCAATGACAAAAAAATGAGCCAAAAATGAACTCTTAATCTTAAAAACTAAGCGTGCTGTGATTTTTGAAAAAACCTTTTTTCCTCTTCGGCGCTAACTCACCAAACGCCGCCAGCATACGGGAGACGTTTTTGTAAATATGGCTTTGGTGTTAAAGAGTTAAATCCACACACACACACACACACACACACACACTGCTGAACAGCATTTATTGCTAGCAATAAGAGAAAATTAACTCTGTGCCCATTAATGGTAAGGTAGAATGGATTGTTTTACCATAGAGGAGTTGTAGACCTCTCCTAAAATCTGAGGTATTTAGGTCTCCTAAAATCTGAGGTATTTAGATCATAATTGGAGTGCAAAGAAATCCTAAGATGGTCTGGAGCTAAAGTAAAAAAGGATTTAACATTGTGAAAAGTTAAATACATGGTCTGGAGCTAAAGTAAAAAAGGATTTAACATTATGAAAAGTTAAATGCACTAAAAAGCAGCAATGGAACTGTGGCAGCCTGTATTGTTAGTATCAGAGACAAAGCAGTGATTGGTATCTTTGTGTATATTTTCCCCTTCCTCTTTATACCTAGTAGGCATGCAAGATTAAGTGGGGCAGGTTGATTCCATATTTGAACATTTTATAGTACACTTGGGGATGTTTAGCATTCTTGATGTGGCCCTTTGCTTGCTTGCTTGCTTGCTTGCTTGCAAAACTTTAGGATGGTTAATAGCAGTTAATTATTTGAGGTGGTGCCTTAGATCAAGATGTGTTCACAGACATGACCTTTTTTTCAAAAATTTCATAGTTGGTTCAATAATTAGTTTGTTTTCCATTACTAGGCTTCTGGCTTAAACAGTATAACAGTTATTGGGATTTGCTATCATTTTGGCATCTTATATTGATAGTTTAGGGCTTTTAAATATACCTGTGTATGCCATCCATGGTGAGATTGAGGTCAGGGAAGTCCTATTAGTCCTGGAGCCAAGGGGTGTTTGCATGCATGAAAGGGCCAGAAAATTACTTGCTTGATTTAGTTAGAGGGTCCACTGGGACACCTTTTTAGCGAGGGTAGACATCCAGAAACCCAGCAGTTATCATGTTATTTAGGGTTTTTGTTGAATTTGATGAAATCAAAATAACTCCTTTTTTATGTGTATTGTTTACATAAATTGCAATAACTCAGCAATGAAATGGTCTACAGAGCTCGTTCACCTCTCAAAATATAGCTTAAAGAATGTTCTGTTCAATGGATACAAGCACAATAAGAGTGGTCAGTATTCAGGGTCCCAAGAGGTCAAAGTGTGACCTTTTCTGATGAGAAATGAACATTTAATGCTTTTACATTCTGGTTAGGTACACCATAGGCAAGTTTTTGAAATTAGTTGGAAAACTTGTTTACTTATTTTAACCCCTGTGTAGCAATCAATAAAAGGATTATATACCAGATCAACATACTGAGGCATAAGAGATACATGCTGTAATTTGTATTCTTAGGGATGGCAGTAAGGATGAAAAAAATTAATCAATCCAGTTTATTCTGTGGTCTCTGTTCATATGTTGTTCATTTAAAATTTTGGGAAACCTAATTTTTTTCTTTTTTCAGTTAAGAATGTCTGACTCTGGCGCACCAAAGAAAAAATTAAGGACATCATAGTCACTATCCTCAAGTGGTTCTTGCGATCCAAGGAAATGCATAATCTACCAAAACTCTGATAATAAATGTGAAACTACCAGCACAGAGAATCCCCCTCGATTTTGGACCACTTTGACGTGGTGAGGGGGCTCTTGAACCCCAGGAATCTTTTCCCGGGTTTGGGTCCAAGAGTCCCATATACCATTCTATATTCCCTTGAATTAATTTTTGCGGAATTTTCCGCTTTTGCTAAAATTTATTGGACCTGATAAATAGGAAAAGATATCATAGCTGGGGTTGGGTTTATATCCAAAGCTAAATAGTGGAAACTGTGGTAGGACCATCAACTGCCCGATAATGTTTGGACCTGAGAGATATCAGGCGGAACTATTCTTTAGGGCTGGACCACGGATTGGCGGGTGGCGTCTGGTTCTGGGGATGGGACTCTCAGCATTTTATCTGGTTTGCCCATGATATATATTTAGGGTGAGGACGATTGTATTCTTGAAATATTCTTAGTCCTAGCAAGCGGGTTTGGCTTACATTTGGGCTACTCTAATCATGTGCCATCCCCCTGTGGGGTAGGGTAGGGGCCGGACGTTTGGGAGTCAGTTCTTATTTGTGCCATTGGTGGAAGAATAAATTCCATGAAAGGCTGATGATATCTTTTTAAGGTTTTCCGGTTTACTTTTTTTTTCTCTCCCCTCAATCTTTTTGACAAGTCATTATAAGGATTTGAGTACCCCTGGACCCTTTGATGATAGCAACTTGGCACAATTGGCAACCACTGGAACCTCATCTGACAACCCTTTAGAAAAATCAAAACCAAATCAGAATGTAATAACACTGGAACCATATGCTCCAGTACAGAGCAAACCAATAAAAAGTAAATACCGTCTTGACCCAACATTGACTCACTTCGACTCCTCTTTGGGAGTGGCAGTTGGTTAAGGTTTCTAACCTTAGAAACTGACCAGAAAATATCAGCACGTAAATTGGAAAATTATTTATTGAGCAGACACTCTATGACTGAAATGTTGATTAGACAAATAAAAGAAAAGACTTGGCGTATAGAAGCCACAACAAAAAGTCAGTCTGAAAATTATTTAACAATAAAAAATATAGATAACATGAATATAAAATTAAAAATAAATTATACTATGAACAGTATGCAGGGTACCATTGTACTTCCTGAGAATAATAACAAGCCAGTTGAAAAGAAAATACTTTAAGACTCACTTAAAAAGAGATACCCCAAATTACAGGATTGTGAACTATATGATCTGCCAAGTAAACAGATGAATAAACAAATCTTAAAAATCGCGAAAATAAAATTTGAGGGTCGAGATCTACCTCAGAAAATAAAAATTTTATGCCAAACCAGAGAAGTAAGACCATACGTCCCAAACCCACTACAATGTCAAAATTGTAGTTAATGTGGACACCCGAAAAAATATTGTCGAAATGAACCTGTGTGCGCATATTGTGGATCTGAAGAACATGCCACACAATGGAAGTGTAGTGAACCAAAGTGTATAAACTGTGGGCAGAACCATCATGCAAGATCCAAAGAATGTATGTACTACAGTGAACCCCCGTATTCGCGGGGGATGCGTCCCACACCCCCCTGTGAATAGGTCAAATCCGCGAATGCTTACAACGCCCCTCTAAAAATGCTTATACCTGTCTACCATGAAGGGTCAAACACCAAAGTATGCCTAAAAATACCAGCCTACATCAAATATACATTAAACTGTACCTTATTACTGTATTAATCTTTGAAATGATACTATTAATATAATTTTCAAGCCATCTTAAACATTTTATCATTACATTTATGCGTACGTACTGTATGGCTTACAGCTGTAGGTGAAACTAATCCAGTCCCCCCTATGTATTCAGCCACACATTTTCTTTCATACAGTTATAAGCTGTTCCGTTTTCTTTTCAGGGGGAATCATTGGTATTTATGTATACAGTATGAAATTCACAAAAAGAGAGACAAAAATTTAAAAAACGTATGCACATTTTAAAAAATTTAATACTACGTATATTTGTACCTGTCTACCATGAAAGGTCAACACCAAAGTACTGTACAGTATGCCTAAAAAAGGGATTTTGACAAAGGAAAAATCTATTTCTGAGGGAGGCCCCGTGTCACCCGGTGAAATTCCATACTAACACGAATTTCTAGGTAAAATATTGCTAGGTATACCAGAGAAAAAAGAGCTTTCAGGAATGCTGGAGTTACTACCCCCAGATCGAGCGTCTTCCATAATGGAGACGTCGGTATAACCAAGGGTGAGTGAAAGGATCACAACCACAGAGCCACACTCGAAAGACATCCCCATGTCAAAACCCCGAAAGAGTAGTGAGCCGTTCCCAGCCCCTACGCTCATCCGCCCGCCAGGCCGGCGACTCCAGCGCCATCTACATTCATTCCAGACTAGCACCACCCCCAGGCTTGGCATGTGCAAGTACGGGGGGGGCAAAACCAACTTCTGGGAAGGTCATCGGGTGACACGGGGCCTCCCTCAGAAATAGATTTTTCTTTTGTCAAAATCCCTTTTCTGAGTCCAGCCCCGTGTCAGCCGGTGAAATAGTGACAAAGAATCATGCCAAGACTGCAAAACTACAGAAAAAAGTCAAGGTGATCTGAACAAAAAACACAGGCTATGAAAAATAGATTTAATTAAAATATCTCTCCACAGGAAATAAGATTAGTAATAGGTAAGTACATTAATATAACCTTAAGAGTAAAGTACAAAAACAGGCACACAATGTAAATATAGGTGGAGTAAGGTACATCCAATAATATAAAATTACAAGTGAGTAAATATAAACTTATACTTAAGAATAAAGAGAGACATTTACAATATGA
Organism: Macrobrachium rosenbergii; assembly: GCF_040412425.1. Taxonomy (NCBI): domain Eukaryota; kingdom Metazoa; phylum Arthropoda; class Malacostraca; order Decapoda; family Palaemonidae; genus Macrobrachium; species Macrobrachium rosenbergii. The sequence continues at coordinate 343,242 of NC_089748.1, read as the reverse complement.
GAAATTTATGAGGTACATGGAGCAAAATAAAAACAGCCCAGTACCCCTAAGACAATCCAAATTCACAGCATGTCAATATACAGTCACCAAGAAAGATAATATTAAGGGCAATAATAACATCAATTATGAGGTGGTGACGGCTCCACGCGGAAGTAGAGTCCGTACCTGAGCTACCGTAAGCATGCGAAATTTGTCGCATTTTATATAAAGATTTAGACGCGACAGATCCAGAATCACTTTTGCTGACCGGAGTCTTTCTTTGGGACAGTGAACAACCTGCCTTGAAATTTGAGGTGCCTTACTTTCTTTATTTGTTGAGTAGTTCCGCCACATAGTCCTGTAGGACTCTGGAGGACCACTGGTCTCTCCAACCCACCACAATGCTGTGTGCCCAACTGAAGGACCACTGGTCTCTGAACCAGTAAAGCGACCACCTACCTGACTGGTCTCAGTGGGAGGAAGCGGGTTTGCTTCCTCTGCCACGTCCAGGTTTTCCTCTTGGGGCGGAGCCAGGTTTGCCTCTGTAAGGGGCCCGACCTCTTCCCCCCCTTGCGCTCCTATTAAGGCCGTGAAAGAACCCACGGCCCTCATAGGTGGGTTTTGCGCCGGTGAGGAGACGTACGAGGGTGCAGCAAGGGATTGGGCTGGTTGGACCAGCACGTATTGTTGGGGATGAGCCTTGGAGGTGGAGGGCTGGGCCACCGCCGAGACCGGGACAGCTTGGACGACCGTCTGATGGTGAGGCCTTTTATGCCGCCTAAAGCGCTTACCAGACTTGGTCTGGGAGCCGCCAGATTCCGGGTTTTTCCGCTTGTAGGCGGAGATACCCCACCGAGAGTGAAGACTCTGATTGGCTCTGGTAGCCTTGTTCAAAACACTGGCTACGTCATCATCCGGGAAGAGATTCGCGCCCCAGACAGAGCTCTTCATGAGCTTGTTAGGCTCATGACGTGTGGTGGCATCAGCAAAAATGAACTTTCTGCACTCAGATTTCGCCACCATAAAATCATACAGGTCTGACTGAAACCCTGCTAACAGGGATTTAGCCAAAACCTGGAAGAAGGGCTCCTCTGCGCAGGAGACGGCAGTCGCTTCTGTGAGGCAGAGGGAGTTCAAGGACCAGCCCAGCCGAGTCCGAGCTTCAAACTCTGCCTTTAGCAAAGCTTCCGGGAGCTTGGGAAGCTGTTCGCTAAATTGCGAAGACACGCAGTGAGCGTCCAACTTACCCACAGTAAAGATGGACGGGGCGTCTTTCCAAAACTCCTCACCCCCTGGGAATACCAGGGATGTGGAGTCTGTCTCCCTCAATTGAGGCAAAGGATTACCCTCAAAGCAAGCCCGAGTCGTAGCCAGAGCGACTTTGTTAATGCAGGGAGTGGGCAACTTATCACCTAATGAAAACATAGTGTAGCTGCCCTTGAATGGAGTTAGCTTAGTATTCTCTGCCTGCCACTCCGTAAGAGTGCGCAGGAGAGTAGACTGCGCCTGGTCCCTCGGAAAGATCACTGTCTCTCTAGGGACCTTGTCTGAGCGTACCCAGGCTTCCTATGTCAGCCTAACGAAGCCTGGGTAAGGGGGCAGGAGATCGGGAGGGAAGAACTCCAACTCCTCCAGACGTCTCGTGCCAAGACCCTCAATTTTCAGATTTGGCAGGAAGAGCAAAACGCCATGGGTTCCCGACATCGAAGGGAGGGAGATCAGCCGTATCTGGAATCTCATACTGTGGGTCGCCCCCGCCGGAGCGAGCCATACCCGCCAGTATGGTATCGTGGCTGTGAAGCTTTTCCGAGATTTTGGAAAGCTTCGACTCTACCTCCGCCGAGAACCTCTCGAGTAAAGAGTTGGCAAACGCCTCAGGGTCAAAGGCAGGCTGGCGAGGAGGGCTTGGTTTTGGTTCCCTCTGACTCACGCCTTTGCCCGAGGTTCCTGGTTTGCTCCCGGAGGCTACAGGTACAGAAACCTTAGCCTTCGACGGGGGGAAAGGAGATGCTTTCCGGGAAGATGAGGACTTGAAGCCCTTCGCCTTCCATGAAGTCTTCAGCTTCAACTTGGGGACAGCTGATGGAGCCCTGTCACCCAAGATGGAAGACTTACCAAATCCTGTAAAGGAAGATGCAGAGGATGATGGGGAATCAAAGAGGGCGCCCACCCCTGCAACCTCACTTACCTCGCTACCTACCACTTGGTCCGGCTCCGTATTCATTGGCTCCAGGTCCAAGTCCAAGGCGGTGACGTCCTCCGAAACTTCCGCATACAAGATGTCTTCTTGGGGTGGCTGGGTCGCGTCCCGGATCTGCTGAATGATGGGGGTGGCCAACTCCGCTGGAACAGCAGCAGCAACCCGGGCGCCGGGGTAAAGCAGGTCTCGCAGGCTTGCGTCGAGGACGTAGGGCTTCCCCGACGGTACGTTCCTTCCGAACCCAGGCGCGGAGAGATTCAAGAGATTCTTTCTTAGAGGACTCGTCCGCCTGAAAGAGAGCAGGCAATCAGGACTAACATACTGTAATATAAAAGCAATGATTACAATATAAGCACTTATTAGACTGAAGAAACGTGGGGAACGAGAGGCGATATCTTACCGACTCGTCCTGGATGCTACTGCATAAGGCGAAGCAGACCTCACAGCCATCAGGGTGCCAAACGATGAGATCGTCCAGCCGGACCGCACAACCAGCGTGGGTCCGGCACACCACATGCCCGTAGGGTTGATGGAGGATAGCGGTGCACCCTGGCTCCTCACAACGCACAGTCTGTAAGTGTAAAAAGTACATGAACCTACCACTCTAAGAAACCTACAGTAGGTAGGCCCGGGTATTTCAACCTACTACCGGAGGACTCCGGCGGGAAGAAAACCCCTCGTCAGAGACGGGTCCACCAAACCATAAATTAAACAGAGCGGTAAGCAAGCTGCACCCGACCACCGGAATACTCCGGCGGAACGAGAGCTGAGTCAACAGGGCCCTACCACAAGGGATGCCGGCAATAAAACGGCGGAACCCCAGGGCAGGACACGGACCCCAAAATAATAAAATAATAATATAATGTGTAATGGCGGAGTGAGAAGCTCGCCCCGCCAGTGGATATGCATATAGAATACAAGAGATGGTAACGGAACTGGTAACAAGGTAATGAAACGTACAATCCGGAGACCGGAGACACCCCCCCCGGAGAGCCCAAACCTCCCCGCTAGAGAAACAGTAGGAGGGTGAGGCTACCAACATCACAAGGCCATTTTTAATTAGGGCCGGAGTAGGCGCCAATCAACCCAACTAAGGTAAACTCAAACGGAAAGAGGTCGAGAACGAAAATAAGAATGTTCGAAACCCGCTCAATCCTAGGAGAGCAGGTTAACGAAACATTCAAGACAAGCGCAGCGCCACTGGGGACTTGCTCTGGGAGGGAACGAATCCCTCCACCAGGGAAAGCCCCGAACTCGGAGAAAACGCCAGCTAGCGTCACCTGCACGAGAATAGGCAAGAGCTGGCCTAGGGTGGGGAGGGGGAGGGAAGGGTTGGTGGGGCAGGGATGGGGAGTAGGCTAGGTCAAGCGAAAACAGGAGACAAGGGAAGATGCTTCACCCGCTCGACTGCAATCACGCGCCACGCCAAGTAAATTAATACTAGACGTGGGAGGACAAGCCTATCCCAAATGAGAGGAGAAGGGGATAGCGACCAAGGCCTCAACACGCCGACTCCCACCTAGTCATAGCCTAGGTCAGCACCCGTGCCTAGGCATAGCCTAGGCTAACGGGGAGGGACAAGGGAAGGGCGGGGGAGGAAATAACAGGGAGAGAAATTTCCGTGCCGAAAACCAACCAGGGCCGAAAGAAAAAGGGTGGGAGAATGCCATAACAGCATAGAGGAGACACACCCACCGAAACTCTACCCCTCCGTGGAGAAGGGGGAGGACAATGGGGTCTCACTCTACCACCCAAACAACGGCCCATGGAAGAAACAGCAACAGAAACTCCCTCAACCTGAGGGTCCACCCCACGCCTAACCTACGAGGAGAGCGGGAGGCCAAGGAAGCAAAATACGAGCCTAACTAGACATGGACAGGCAAGGGGAGGGCCCCACACAACAAAATACCAGATAAATCACCATCACAAAATACAGTATACATAACCCAGGAATATTTGTGCTCGTGCAAGGCGCATAGCCTAACCTAGAGGAGCGACAGGATAAACAATAAATCTAACCTGACGTTCCCCCGCAAGTAATTCAAGGCAACAAAACACTGACAGCACCAGCACGACACACTAAAATGATAAATAAGCTAAAGCTGTCATGGGAACACATCCCGGTGGAAGAATCCTAAGCGGGAAATGACGGGAACCCTAATAGAGGAAACCCGACATGTAGATCAGTAAAACATTATAAGAAACACCGATATAACCTGCCCAGGAAACACCACCAGGATGAAACCCAGGGGGGATAATGATAAGTAATATAATGACAAGGAGAAAGCCCAAACAGAACAAGCTGGATGGGTGAATCTCGCGGTCGACATGGCTGGCTAGGGGATGCCACGGCGTCATAACAACAATCACATATAATATGAAAATACGGACTGACCCAGCCACACTTATCATAAAAACCCCACAATAAGATGGTACTTAACTTGGTGATGGAAAAGTTGCTGGAAGACATGCTGGCAAAAGGCAAAAATCGTCCAAAGACAAAAGCACAAAATCCTGGGATGCGAAAATTCACGTGCTAGAAAATGGAATGAGTGTAGATGGCGCTGGAGTCGCCGGCCTGGCGGGAGGATGAGCGTAGGGGCTGGAACGGCTCACTACTCTTTCTGGGGGGTTTTGACATGGGGATGTCTTTCGAGTGTGGCTCTGTGGTTGTGATCCTTTCACTCACCCTTGGTTATACCGACGTCTCCATTATGGAAGACGCTCAATCTGGGGGTAGTAACTCCAGCATTCCTGAAAGCTCTTTTTTCTCTGGTATACCTAGCAATATTTTACCTAGAAATTCGTGTTAGTATGGAATTTCACCGGCTGACACGGGGCTGGACTCAGAAATACCAGCCTACATCAAATATACATTAAACTGTACCTTATTACTGTATGAATCTTTGAAATGATACTAATTAATATAATTTCCAAGTCATCTTAAACATTTTATCGTTAAATTTATACGTACATACTGTATGGCTTACAGCTGTAAGTTAAAATAATCCAGTCCCCCCTACGTATTCAGTCACACATTTTCTTTCATACAGTTATAAGCCGTCCCATTTTCTTTTCGGGGGGAAATTGGTATTTACGTATACGTAATTCACAAAAAGAGACAAAAATTCTTTAAAAATTTATGCACATTTTAAAAAATTCCATACTTCTGTACTTATATATTAAGATTACTACATACGTAAATCACACGGGTACTCACCAGCGATGAATGTTGATTAAAGATGATGATGATGAATTAGCTGTGCAGTGCGATGAATAATGATGAAGATATGACTGCACAGCAAAGCAGAGTTGTTACAGCTCATCTGAGGGTGCCTCTTCACCTTCAGGAGGTACTTCACCTTCAGGAGGCACTTCACCTTCAGGAGGCACTTCTTCAGTTGATTTGGGAGGCACGACTTCAGGCGGTTGGGGAGGCATTTCTTCAGGCGATTCGAGAGGCACTACTTCAGGCGACTGGGGAGGCACTTCTTCGGGTGATTTGGGAGGCTTTGGAGGGGCCTTCTTTGTCCGTTTGATGAACATGGTGATAGGCAGCTGCTGTCGCTGCTTTTTCTTGGTGGTGAGGGTTTGATTATAGGGCTCCCATGCTGAATCAAGCATGTTTGAAAACTTTAAGGAGCGTTCCATAAAAGGATCCCATGTTGAAACATACTCCTGCAGATCCTGAATCATTCTCTTCATGTGGAACAGACATTCCAAAGTCAGGCCGCTCTCCTCTTCCTCCTGCTCCTCCCCTGAACCTGGCGTATCTTCTTCCTCACTGGCAGACTTCGTCAGCTCTTCCAAATCCTGGTCCGTCAGGGGGTCAGAGTGAGCATCAATAAGGGTGCCAATTTCATCCTCGGTGATGTCCTCGAAGCCTTCCCCACCTAGAATCCTCGCCAACTGGACAGCCTTATTAATAGCCGAATGCTGAATTTCTTGAGGAGAGAAGACCCTGTAATCATGAACAAACTCCGGCCACAACTTGTTCCAGCATGCGTTCAGGGTCTCCTTCTTCATGTCATTCAGTGATCGGCTGATGACGCTCAGACATGTGGCAATCGTGAATTTACGCCAATATTCTTTTAGCGTAAATTCACTGTCACTGTCCATTGCAGTTACAAGGTGCTGGAGGGAGTTCCCGGTAGAGTGCCTTGAAGGCACGGATCACGCCCTGGTCCATAGGCTGGAGGAGAGAGGTGGTGTTGGGAGGGAGGAACTCAAACTGGACTCCCTTGTAAGAAAGATCGAGAGGGTGGCCACCAGCATTATCCATAGTCAGCAACACCTTGAACTCCATGCCCAAGTCGTTCAGGTATTGCCTAACTTGAGGGACGAAGCTCTGATGGAACCAGTACTCTGTGAGGACTTTGGTGATCCAGGCCTTAGGGTTATGCATCCAGAACACAGGAAGCAATGCCTTGTTCTTATTCTTGAGGGCCCTGGGGTTTGCAGCCTTGTAAATGAGGCCTGGTTTAAGCATGAAACCAGCTGCATTCCCACACATGAGGAGGGTAACCCTATCCTTCTGGGCCTTGAATCCGGAGGCTTTAGCTTCGTCCTTCATAAGGTATGTCCGGGAAGGCATCTTCTTCCAGAACAGGCCAGTCTCATCCATATTGAACACCTGTTGTGGATGGTAGCCCTTCTCCTCGATGATCTTCTTGAAGGCTTCCGGATATTTCGCAGCTGCTTCAGTGTCTGCAGATGCAGCTTCCCCATGCAGAGTAACAGACTTTAGGTTGAACCGCTTTTGAAATCTGTGGAACCACCCCTTGCTGGCCTGGAAACCTTGAGGCGCTGATGATGGTCCTGCTTGGGGTTCTTCCCCCTCTTCTTCTTCTGCTGGTTCATCAAAGCCTAGAAATTCCACCGCCTTCTTCAACGCCTTCTTCTGCCTGTACTACGTCGTCGCCTTCCTTAGCAGTTGATAACTGCTGGTGGAGTTGTCGTGCTTTCTCGCGAATGATGTTGGAGTCGAGGGGCATGTTTTTCTTCCGGCAGTCCTTTATCCAGATTGCCAGAGCAGATTCCATTTTCACGATTGTTTTATCCCGCACTGTTGCAACTGTCTTTGCACTACCGAAGTAGCTCATACTCACAGACTTGCGTATCTCCGCCTCTTTCTTCTTGATATATCTCACTGTGCTCTCATTAACACTGAAATGGCGACCAACCGCGGCAAAACTTTTGCCCTCCTTTAACATGTCAAGAAGTTTCACCTTCTCCTCGAGTTTCATAACAGATTTCTGTCTTTTAAACACTTTGCCAGAAGGCTTTGAAGGAGCAGAGCATTTTTTAGCAGGCATTTTAGGGTCAAATACTGCCGATTCACAAAGATAAAAAATCGAAACGGACAGACGCACGGTTTCACACGGTAAGATCCTGCGAACTATACGCACAGTCTGAAGATGATGCCGTGGAGCGTCCTCCCAGAATTCCGTGTTCGCGAGTTGATTGTGAATGTTCAGCCAATCAGCACCAAGTGAACAGCCAATGAGTGCCAAGGAAAATGAGTGGTGCTTCTGGATTGGCTGCTTTGCAGATGACAGCCAATAGTGTGTCAAGTATCACTGATCCTGTGTACACAGCGTCTAGCATCACGATTTCTTTGTATTTGCAGAGTGGCTTGGGTGAAGCACTTTTAAAAAAAAACAAATATATATTATTGAAATTTTGCTGTGTTTACGTTAATATATTACAGTACTGTAATATTTGAAAATTAGTAAATCATTTTTAACTTACAAAATGTACTTACAGCAGTCATTACAGTAATATATACTGTACATACATGAAAATGCTACGTACCGCGATGTAAACATACGTACCCTGCAGTATTCCTGTTGTCTTACGTATTTTAGATATGCTCTACGTACTACCCGTAGTACTGTACTATACTATGTATCATCCTAAAACACTTTTTGTATGTAATATTTAAAAATCATCTTACAACAAAACATTTTATAAAATGTACGTACTGTATCATGAAAGGTCCGTGTTAGTATATGTAATGCGCAACCAATAGTACCATGCATATACCGTAGCGGGAAATTTCGCAAATGACCCAATATACAACCCGTTTTATTGCTATCTTACAACAAAACATTTTATAAAATGTACGTACTGTTAGTATATGTACGCGCAACCAGTACAGTAGTATCATGCGTGTACCGTAGCGGCAAATTATCGGCAAATGACCCAATACAGTATACAGTAGTGTAATCCGTTTTATTGCTACTGTATCTCACGTTTGTGTGTTTTGCATGTACAGTACTATGGCCTAAAAATATTTTTTGAAATAGTGCATTAAGATGTCCTCTGAATGCTCTGCTTCTTCTAAGGCCTCTGGCCAATAGCCTACAATTACTGTAATGACTGATGAGAAGAAAGTACTGTAGACATGATGGTTTTGTTAAGAGAGGGCAAAAGTCAGGGAGAAGTAGCACTAATTGCGGTCGCCCGCATTGAGCATGAACAAGGTAAAATACTCATGCAGCCCTACTGTGCCACCTTCGTTGCCATGTTCAAATACCTTAACATGACAGCGCCTCCCATCATTCGTCGTACTGCACAACTAAGTCATCATCATCATCTACAGCATTTAACTTTACAGTACAGTACAGTACTGTATTATTTATTATTATTAAGGTATCCAGTGTAGTATACATAATATTATTTAATTTCTATTACTATTATATGTACAGTACTGTAGTACAGTATTATTATTGATTTACATGATTATTTAATATTATTATACAATAAATATGAAAATACAGAATACTATTGCTATACGAAAAAGACAAAAAAAATCTGCATCCGCGAATATGGAGTTTCCCACGAATATTTTTATAGATATGTTCCATGGAAAAACCCGCGAATACGTGAGTTTCCCGTGAAAATTTTTTTAGATAGTTTCCATAGAAAAACCAGCAGTGGGTGAGTCCATAACCTTGAGCACACGAATAATGGGGGTTCACTGTATATATATATATATATATATATATATATATATATATATATATATATATATATATATATGTATGTATGTATGTATGTATATATATATATATATATATATATATATATATATATATATATATATATATATATATATATATATATATATATATGTATATATATATATATATATATATATATATGTATATATGTATGTATGTATATATATATATATATATATATATATATATATATATATATATATGTATGTATGTATGTATGTATATATATATATATATATATATATATATATATATATATATATATATATATATATATATATATATATATATATATATATATATATATATATATATATATATATATATATATACAGAGTTGAAAATATTACAGGAAAGAACTGGAATGTCTGTAAAAGACAGATATCCAAAACACTGAAGTTGAAGATGATGATGGTTATGTCAAGGGAGGAGAGATTACAGTACTCCATCACCAATAATTGGTACAAGAGCAAATGAAACAAGGAATGTACATGAAAGCACATGTGGATGTAATGATTGTTTTGTAGAAATGTGCAATAATAACAAGAGCATAACAAAAGGTGGTTTAACTAACATTATAAGAAATTTTATGAAATATTAAAAAAAGAAACCACAAATTTGAGTACCCATGAAAAAGGTTGCATGTGCATTGAGCACTTAGTACATTATAAAGAAAAACAAATGAATGTCATGAGTAAATTATCAGCAAAAATCCAAGTTGATAATACAAAAAAAGAGAGTAAAACTCGACCACTATAATAAAATATTTTCAGTAGGTATATTATCTAGTGGAACATAAATGGTCTGCAGACCAGATTACACCTAGGAGAAATACAATTACTAAAAAAATATGAACCAATGATATTATGTATACAACATGTCAACAAAACAATATCAACATTAGGTAAATATGTCTTAGCATCTTCATCTAGAGAGGAAGAAGGAAATTTAGATATTGCTATGTAGTACATAACAAAGTATGTTATGACAAAGTACCTGTAAACTTTACTGATCTGCAAGTATGGAGTATTAGAATACGAATAAAAAACGATAATTATGTAATTTATAATTTATATAGCCAACCAAATAAAAATTATGACTTTGACAAACTTAAAGAATTACTTAATAATGTCAAGGAACCTACATTAATAGTAGGTGATTTTAATGCTCACAACCCAATGTAGAACTGCAATTGTACACTCAAATAGAGCAGGAAGTAAAATGGAAGAATTCATAGATTCATATGACATGTGTTGTATAAATGATAACGAAATCAGCACATATTTTTCTAAAACACATGGAACATTTTCCTCAATTGACTTAACTCTATGTACAACAAACATAGTTGACAAATTGGATTGGAATACAGTTGATGACTTGCATACAAGTGATCATTTCCCAATATTAATTTCATTATTACAAAATAATCCCACCAAGCATGTCCCTCAATATAACATATATATAAAGCAGATTGGGAGCAATATGAATTCCACACTAGGAGTATCCCACCATTTGAATATTTAAGAGACCATAATGAAACTGATAAGTTTCTTGTTGATTTCATTAAAAATGCTGCTGATAAAGCAATACCAAAATCCAAATCTCATTCAACAAAACACAAAGTCCCATGGTGGTCTGAAAAACAAACAATTAATAAAAATAAAACACCAAATTGGAAGCCGATTAGATAATTTGAATAGAAAGTTCAGTCAAATAAATAAAACATTACCAATATTAGAAGGAACTTTACAAAAAATAAGTTTATTATTATTAGAAATTGATACATTAAAACCTCTATATGACAAAATATCTGCAAAATTTAAAAGAGTAGTAATTCAAGGAAGAATCATTTCATGGAGGAAACATGTATCAGATCTCTAATAATACTCCCATGTAAAAAAATGTTGGAAAAATTCAGGAAAGTAAATGGTACCCATGTTAAACCACCTAGACATGCCATGATAAAAGATGGGAAAAGAATGCCTGATCCTAAAGAAATAAGTAATGTAATAGAAAATTTAGCAAAAGTAATTAGTAACAAAAATTTAGATGAGAATTTCCGCATAAAGAAAAATAGTATAGAATTAATAACAATAAATTTTGAAACAATAGAAGATATATATTATAATAGAAATTTTAATATGTCAGAGTTGGAATTTGCTCTGTTGTACAGCAATAAATCTGCTCCTGGAGGTGACAGTATTTGTTTTAAAATGATCTGCCATTTAGCACCTTTGGCAAAGACATACTTATTAGAGTTTTGAAACCATTTATGGCTTCGAAATGTATTTTCTGATGAATGGCGTAAAGCTATAATTATTCCTATCTCCAAACCGGGAAAAGATCCCAGTAAAGTAAACAATTACAGACCAGTTTCTTTAACAAGCTGTTTATGCAAATTACTAGAAAAAATGGTAAGTGCTCGACTAACATGGCACATTTTAGAAAATAAAATTCTGACTCCCACTCAATTTTGGTCACAATGTAACAGATCTACACTGGATTCTCTGTCTAACTTGGAAGACCACATACGAAGAGGATTTGAACGAAAACAAATTACTATAGCCGTGTTTTTTGACATTGAAAAGGCATATGATACTACAAGGAGGTATGAAATACTAAAAACGTTACATAAAAACAGCATCTGTGGACATTTACCTAGGTCTATCCAAAATTATTTGACAAATCGCACTTTTCAAGTGAGAATTGATGATATATTGTCAAGTACTTTTCCACTTGAAAATGTTGTTCCATAAGGAAGTGTCCTTAGTGGCACACTGTTTACTTTAGCAATAAATGATATCAGTAATAATCTACCTATTGGAATTAAAAGCAACTTATATATGGATGATTTTGCCATATATTATTCAGCATCTTGCATAAAACATGCAGAGCGAGTCATTAATAAAACTATAATAAAAATAGATGAATGGGCCTCATCTGTAGGCTTCAAATTTTCAATACAAAAGACTCAAGCAGTAATGTTTTATAAAAATAAAAAGTGATAAAAGGTGAAGAAATAGATTTAAAAATCAGAAACCACAGTACAGTATGCCAATTGGCCAAACAGCAAAATTTTTAGGATTAGTATTTGATACTCACTTGAACTGGAAAACCCACATAACATACATGAAATCAAAGTGTAAAAGAGCATTAAACCTAATTAAAAAACTATTGAATAAATACTACTTGGGGAGTCGATAGACATACCCTGACTGTACTATATAAAGCAACAGTGCTGTCTATCATTGATTATGGAAGTGAAGGATATGGCTCGGCATCAGACGCAACACTGAAAATGTTAGACCCAGTTCGTAATGAAGGCCTTGGAATATGTTCAGGAGCTTTTCGATCTTCACCAACGTCTTCTTTACAAGTTGAATGTGGTGAACTACCTCTCTCTCTCCATAGAGAGCTAGTAACAATAGAGTGCTCAGGAAATTCAGACAAACAATTCTCCAAACAAAAATTATTTGGATTAAAAGATGTGTTTATAAAAATCATCCACCTCCTTTCCCAATTAGAGTTAGAAGATTGTTTGAGTCGCTAAATATAAATATATAATTACTTTTTGTATTAAAATTACCTCCTCCTTGGACAATGAATAATATGAGAATTTGTACATACTTAAAATATTTATCAGAAAGTTATTCATTGACCCCCGAACACCATAGACAACATACAGTTGAACATATAATCTGAAAAGGTCCACACTACGCATTATACACCGATGGCTTTAAGTCACAATACGGAGTGGGATATGCTGCAGTATCCCCAGACAAAACGTATCAGTTCTCTCTACCAGATAGTGCCTCAGTATTTATAGCTGAGTTATGTGCAATAGCATCAGCCATAAAAATAATTAGAGAAGCCTCATGTAATAATTTTGTAATTTATAGCGACTCGAGAAGCGCTATAGAAGCCATTCAAAGCTATAATAAAAAAAATAATATTGTACAACAAATTAAGTTTTCACTCCATAAATTGTATAATAATGGAAAAAATATTGAAGTATGTTGGGTCCCTGCCCATGTAGGGATTAAAGGAAATGAAGAGGCTGATAAAGCAGCTAAAGAAGTAGTCCATATGACAAGAGCAAATGTAGACATCCCTATTAGTGACTATATTAGATATATAAAAACAATCATTGTAAGTAAATGGCAAAATATATGGAATGAAGAACCTGAAAATAATAAATTAAAACAGACAAAATCCAATGTTGGAGGATGGAGTTCGTCATATCAGATAGAGAAACACACACAAGTAATTCTGACACGTCTTCGAATAGGCCATACCCGTTTGGCACATGGTCACTTAATGAACAGTCCATGTGGCCCTCCTCCCAAATGCCCAGATTGCAAAGTGTTGATAACTGTGAAACATATTGCGTGAATGTCCAAAATACAACCTGCAGCGCTTATCAAATTTTGAAAATAGATAAACGAAGGGTTTTTAATCAGAATCTATGGCATTTTCGGTAATACCAATTTTAATGTTCATGAGGAGCTGTGGTTTAATTGATAAAATATAAAGAAAAATAATAGAAATATGAAAACCTTTAGGTGTCTAATGAATTTTAAAATAACTGAAACTAAAATTTTAATAGATTTTATTTTAAATTTTAATATACCTTTTAAGTGAGTATATATGGAAACTTGAGTATGTATGTATTTATTGTGTGGTATGTTCCAGTATAAGAGTGTATGCCTCTTTGCAGTTTTCAATTTCATTCTCATTCATTCAGGACTACATCGAATGACCTATTTGGTCCCAGTGCTAGGCTTCTAGCCTAGACCTGTCGTTTCATCCAAATCCTTTGGGCCAGCCCTATGAGAGCTGATAGTCAGCTCAGTGGTATGGTTAAAAAACTTTTTTATTAATAAAGCACAGACAATTGTAGGACAAGCAGCGGAAATGAGAAGGGACATAGTTTTTGAAAGACTGAAACAAGTGGACAAAGGCAAATTCTTATACCATGTTACTAACGAGTGTTATAAACAGCATACCCTCAAGAAAACACTGGATAAACTCAAGCAGTTAAGCAAAGTCTCCACAGATATTGCTGCTCATTTCCCAGAGGATAGCTTAGCCTCTGTTCAACAAAGGAGCACACATTCTATGGTGGATTCTCAAGACCCCACATCTCTGCCAGCTAATATTAACAAGTTTTTTACAAAATGTGTCATTTGTGGGAATGCACAACACCACAACGTATATGATAAATGGAGGATTTCCGAAAAAGGACGAGCTGAATCATTCCTTAAGGCAGCCATGATACTTCAGAATGATGTGTTTACCCGAACTTCTGACATGCAAGATGCAAATGCCATATTTGGAGCAGATCTTTACTGTCACATCCAGTGTATTCGTAATTACATCAGGAAAGGAGAGAGAGCAGCAACTGAATCATCGTCAACGCCAACTGGCCAGCAGAATTATGATGTCTTTAAAAGTTTTATGAAAGATTTAGAACTAGGCTTGAACTCGGGGAGATGCTATAACCTGACTAATATTCCCAAGTGCTGTAGTGAAGCACGAAGTAATGATCAAACTGACTCAAACTGATTTTTAGTACACAAACCGGTATGTGAAAATGCACCTAATCCAGATGTTTGGTGGGGATGTCTCATTTTTATCCCAACCGGTTCAAAAAACCTATCAATGTTTTCAAGCCAAGTGCAGTTCTGAAAGATCCAGAGAGAAGTGAAAGGTCATTAGATAGGGAAACAATGAGAAAGTGTGGTATCATGTTGAGAAATTGTATCCTTAATGAAGACTTTTAGCTGAATGACAGGTTTTGTGATGCCAGTGAATTGGAGAAAGCATATTCGGACATGATAATTCCCAGTGACATTGCAGATTTTTTCTCAGCTCTTTTTATATTATTTTACACAGTGGAAATATTGTTGATGGTGAGCCTGAAATTTATGAGGAGAGTTATGCTACATCTTTCAAGATGAAAAAAGTACTAACTGCATCAAGTCGTCTTTTATATTGTAAATAATAGTAAAAAGCAAACCCCTTTGCATATGTAGAACTCTGAAGCTAATTATATGTGTAGGTAAAGAATGCTTATCTCTAGTCACAATAGGTTTAGACTGGCGTTTAGGTATGATGAGCTACTCCACCATCATTCTGATATGGCATCATTTGTTACAGAAGCAAGTCAGGGTCAGGTCGACTTCCAAGTCATTTCAACCCATCAAGCTTCGTGTTGGGGGCCTTTGATGATTCTGATCATGTGGAGCAACACAAGCTTCATGTTGGGGGCATTTGATAATTTTGATCATGAGGAAGCAACACTATCTGGCATAGGAGGAAGTCATGACACTTATGATTCTCATGCAAGACAAACTTCAGGGAGTGACTCTGAATAGTAAGCTTAAGATATTGGAGACAGGTGTTACACATAGAGAGAGAGACAATTCACATAAGAGTTAGGTTGTCAGGCTTTGTTTCCTTACATGAAAACTGCTATAAAGCAAAGCCTTCCAACAACGTATGTAGTTCCAGAAGAACTATACAAAATAGACAAATCACATGCAAAAAGTGTCTGTAGGAAGGGCATAGCTTGGAGTATTAGTAGAATGGATCTCTCATGTATGACAGAAGGTGTTAAAAAAACCAACTAGGGACCAAACAGTGCCGTCTTGGAGTGCCTTTAACTCTCTTATTACTGATGAGACTGTGTGTCAGAAGGTTGTAGGTTCCTACCAGTCCTTCCCCACCCTGTTGTGGAATATGGCACAGTTTACACGGCCATATTTTGAGCCAACTAGACCAAACACTGCCTCTGGTATGTGATGAGGGGATGTATCACATTGCCTTTGAAATCATCATGAGCAAACTATTGGAATTTGATAATGTGGTGTTAGGTCTGGGCTCCTTTCATATGATTAAGGTAGTCATGGGTGCAATAGGATCATTAATGGCAGTGGAGCAGAAACGTTATTGGTAGAGTCTAAAGTATTTGGACAAAATGTGGTAAAATCAGTTCTTGTTGGATCACATTATACAGGGTCATTGAAAGGCTACAGTGGGCAGAGTTCTTCAAAGTGGAAGGCAATGAGAAGTACAGGGTTGAGCTTGAGCGTCTAAGACTGTTGAAAAACTCTGTAGCAGAGAAGAAGAGGGAGGATAGCAAGGTTCATTTGGAGGCATTTGGGTCAAACTCAGAAGTCATGGTCGCAGACTTCGATAATTTAAATGTCAGAGTAGTGCAGCATCAGAGACTTTGACTTTCTGGGACCACTTCATCAGAATGGTGGCTGTTCTAACAGACTTGGTTAGGGCAGACCGTGAGGGAGGCTGGAAATGTCAGATTTGAACTTTGAACAGGTTGGGACGAAAAATGAGACATCCCCACCAAATATCTGGATTAGGTACATTTTCATATCCCGGTTTGTGTACTCAAAATGAGCTTGGTCATTACTTTGCGCTTCATTACAGCACTTGGAAATATAAGTCAGGTCATAGCATCTCCCCGAGTTCAAGCCTAGTTCTAAATCTTTCATAAAATTTTTAAAGACATCATACTTCTGCTGGCCAGTTGGCATTGACGATGATTCAGTTGCTGCTCTCCTTTCCTGACGTAGTTACGAATGCACCGGATGTGACAGTAAAGATCTGCTCCAAATATGGCATTTGCATCTTGCAAGTCAGAAGTTCAGGTAAACACATCATCCTGAAGTCTCATGGCTGCCTTAAGGAATGATTCAGCTCGTCTTTTTTCAGAAATTCTCCATTTATCATAAATGTTGTTGTGGTGTTTTGAATTCCCACAAATGTCACATTTTGTAAAAACTTGTTAATATTAGTTGGCAGAGATGTGGGGTCCCGAGACTCCACCATAGAAAACGTGCTCCTTTATTGAACAGAGGCTGAGCTATCCTCTGGGGAATGAGCAGCAATATCTGTGGAGACTTTGCTTAACTGCTTGAGTTTATCCAGTGTTTTTTTGAGGGTATACTGTTTATAACATTCGTTAATAACATGGTATAAGAATTTGCCTTTGTCCACTTGTTTCAGTCTTTCAAAAACTATGTCCCCTCTCACTAACGCTACTTGTCATGCCATTCTCTGTGCTGTTAGTTTCACATTTATCATCAGATTCTTGGCAGATTTTGCATTTCCTTGGATCGCAAGAACCACTTGAGAATGGTGACTGTGATGCCCTTGATTTTTTCTTTGGTGTGCCAGAGTCAGACATTCTAAACTGAAAAAGGAAAAAAAATTAAGTTTCCCAAAGTTTTAAATGAACAACATACGAACAGAGAACATAGAATAAACAGGATTGATTAATTTTTTTCATCCTTACTGCCATCCCTAAGAATACAAATTACGGCATATATCTCTTATGCCTCAGTATGTTGATCAGGTATATAATTATTTTATTGATTGCTACACAGGGGTTAAAATAAGTAAGCAAGTTTTCCAACTAATTTAAAAAACTTGCCTATGGTGTACCTAACCAGAATGTAAAAAGCATTAAATGTTCAATCTATTCCCCTATTTTTCACAAATATTTAAATATGAAAAGTCATAGATTTTAGTTTCTCATCAGAAAAGGTCATACTTTGACCTCTTGTGACCTTGGATATTGACCAATCTTATTGTGCTTGTACCCATTGAATAGATCATTCTTGAAGCTTTAGTTTGGGAGGTGAACGAGCTCTGTAGACCATTTCATGCTGAGTTATTGCAATTTATGTAAACAATACATGTAAAAAAAGGAGTTATTTTAGCAACAAATTCAACAAAAACCCCCTCACTAAAAAGGTGTCTGAGTGGACCCTCTAACTAAATCAAGCACGTAATTTTCTGGCCCTTTCATGCATGCAAACACCCCTTGGCTCCTGGACTATTTAGTGTTCAGGTTATTAAGACCACAAGATATTAATGACTCTTTGGAGGTCATCTGTGGTCACCAGATGTACTTCCCTCTTCATGTTCTAATAGGAGAGGTATTAATGATACCTTTCCAATTAGAAACTGAAGAGGGCAGTGTATTTAGAGGCCACATATTACCTCCAAAGAAACATCAAGATGTTATGGACT
Organism: Macrobrachium rosenbergii; assembly: GCF_040412425.1. Taxonomy (NCBI): domain Eukaryota; kingdom Metazoa; phylum Arthropoda; class Malacostraca; order Decapoda; family Palaemonidae; genus Macrobrachium; species Macrobrachium rosenbergii. The sequence goes on along the minus strand of NC_089748.1, from coordinate 324,981 downwards.
AATCATACTTCTCCAATTATTAGAACATGAAAAGGGCAGTACATTTGATGACCACAACCTCTAAAGGGACATCAAGATCTTATGGTCATAATAGCTTGAACACCAAAGGACTCCCCTGCCCTCAGTCTCACCATGGATGGCATAGGCATTTTTAAAAGCACTAAACTTACAACATAAGATGCCAAAATGGCAGCAAATCCCAATATCTTTTGTACTGTTTAAGCCCTAGGAAGCTGAGTAATGGAAAACAAATCAATTATGGAACCAATTATGAAAATTCAAAAAGTTAGTGTCTGCAAACACATCATGACCTAAGGCACCACCTCAAGGTATTTGGAGTCTAACAGAGATCACGATAATTACCTCCTTTTATCCATCCTAAAGTTTTGCAAGGAGCAAGCAAAGGGGCCACATCAAGAATGCTAAACTTCCCAAGAATATGAACTGCTCAAATCAACTTGTCCCATTTAATCTTGCATGCCTACAAGAAGGTGATGATTCATGGGAAATTTATTAAAATAATAGAACAAATAGTACTTATCAGCTTGTTCCTCCAGCTGTCAAATTGTCTGCTCTACAAGCTAATTCTCCTTTCTTTATTTTGAAGGTTACCAGACGTTACTCTAGGAAGCAAGTAAGATGGATAAGAAATAGATTTATTCTGCCATCTAAAAGACAGGTAAGGTTTTAATTATATAAAATTTCTGTTGGTATTTTTTTTATTATGTGTTGCAAGTTAAAAAGCAATTACAATATTAATGTACAGTATTTGTTACACTTGTGATATTTCATCACAATATAGAAAATTAGAAATCAATTGTTAATTGTTTGTACAGTCGGCAAAGAAGAATTGGCATAGTTTCTTTATTCATTGTTCATTATGGAAATATTGCCATATGCAGGTGCCAGATTATTTACTTTTCAATCGTGACAGCGTAAGCATTTGGAAGTTGGCTTTGCTTCTGCCCGAGTCTTGACATTGACCCAATGTATTGTACAGTACTGGGGTGTCGTCGTTCATCACCTGCAGCCGATAAACAATACATTAAGGCTGTCATTCTTTAATATTAAAGTGTAATTCAACTAATTTTTTCCTTTGATCAATAAAATGATTGGCATGACACATTTAGCAGGCCTAAAAATGACTTCAGATTTTGACACCTTCTTAGCCTACAGTATACTCTCTTGGATGCATAATGTGACTGAATCTTTAAATCAACAATATTTACTGTACAGTATAGTAATCTACTTTATTTGATTATTCCCGTTATTCTTTTTTATCCCTTTCATTGTTGCTTAACATAATTTACTTAGACCTAGCTATCTCATGTCAAAAAGCAGTCATAAGAAATCAAGCGAATATAATTTACAGTAAACCCCCGTATTCGCGGACTCACCTATTCGCAGATTTCTCTATGTAACATACATACACATTATTCGCTGAAAATTCGCCCATTCACAGGTATTTTTCACTGAGAAATATTCACTAATAACTGTATTTTCATCTCATTTTCATGAGTAAATGCACCTTTGTGATAAAACTATTAAAATACTTGGATAGTGCTCGAGTTACGATAATTCACCTTACGATAATTCGATTTTGCAATGGGTTAAACAATTAATACTGATACAACAATATTTACAAAATATTTTAAAATTTCGTGCAGGCGCAGGCAGCAGCGTACAATCAGGCAGCGAGAAACCAAATTACAATAGACCAACTTCTTTTCCTCCAACTCTTTATCCCATCTTCTAGGTAAAAAAGTAAAAGAGAATGATAAAAGTATCGTTAGTAACATTATACTGTACTCTTGCGTAAATGCGTACAGCCATAAACAGCAGACAGAGAAACTGTTGTTTTGCTTATCACTGAATTGGATAACAACAGCCCTTTTGCTTGTATTTCAACCATCGTACGGTAATACACAATTACTGTAGTTATAGTACAAATGACGTTAAGTAGAATAGGACTGATATATTTTTACATTATACCCTTATTTGTTATGGATAAAAGATCGTCAAGGAGATATACTGGTAATTTAAGCTGCAAGTTGTAGCTGAAGCTGAGAAAACAATGTTCAAGCTGCTAATGACTATAAATTATCATGCATCAGCAACATGGATGAAACCTGACCGTAATTAAAATTGGAGAGAAAGTATTTTAATCAAAACTACTGGGCATGAAAGAACACATTACTGCTATTTTTACGTCGATAAACGATAAATACGTAAAGCTCGTATTATGATGAAATCAAGTGAAAATAGTGAACAGCATCTTGATTTTTTTTTACACAGAACAAACGCCCCCAAATGGCCAACGTTGTCTATTAACGAAAAAAATAGCTAAGTTAATTTCGCAATGAGACATATTTAAGTTATATTTTGACTTAAAAGCGCTTCATATAATGAAAAATAACCTTGCCCCATATAAATAAAGTATCTAGAGATTCATTTACGCTAACTATAAGCAAGAAAAGCACTCTGAACTGAGTTAAATAAAACTAAATAAACTTACCGTGTGATTGATTTCCAAACCAAAACATATGTTCACATATCGTATTATACAAACATCAACATAACGAATATGCTTCTTTTCCATGGATCTTTTAAAATGTTATGACTTAATTCACTGTATCCAATAATATTGTATATTTTCTTATATTACTTTTGTATTATAAATTGTGATCATAGCAATCAATGTTTTGGTTTGGAAATCGATTGCGCGCCAAGTTTATTTCACGTATTAAAGCATTTTGTTCATGGACCAAGTGATTGGAAGCCTTTCGGGAGGTAGGCCTTTGTAGAGCAAAAGACTGCAAAAGGGAAGTGACAACTTCTGTATTGGAGTCAATCTGAATCCTAAAGCAAGGGTTCCATTAATGCAGCCTTGTATGCCATGAATGGTGTAACCACAAGGCATTTGTCTTCAAAAGGGTATATTAGAAAAATAAAAAGTGTTTTTATAGAAATCTCAACTGGGCTCTCAGTATGGATATAATCTAACCATATCTTCCATATGGGCTGGTATTGCCAGATAGATGATGTCCATAATTTTTGCACTAGGTACCTAGCAGTGTTGGGTGAGTAATTTTCACGATAGATATTTAAAAAAAAAAATCCGTACGTGAAGGTCTCAGCTCAGAAAGGAGGATGTGTACAGTAAACCCCCATATTTGCGTTCTCACGATTCGCTGACTCACTGATTTGTGGGATTTTCTGTGGAACATATCTATAAATTATTAGCAAAAAATTTGTCAATTCCTTGACTTTTTTCGTTGGGAAATATTCACTAATTAGTGTATTTTGATGTTATTTTCATGACTAAATACATCTTTTATGATAAAAATATTATTTACTAATTTTCAGATATTATTAAGAGCTAATAATAATAATAATAATAATAATAATAATCATAATCATAAAGAACCAAACAAAAACTTCTTTCAGTTTTCTTCTGAAGATGGAAAGAGAAACCCACAAGATTCTTGTGTATAACTTGTTTACTGGTAAATATTTACATATTACTTTGATCTCGAGCACTTTCAGGTCCTAACTGTGACCCTTTTTGAGAGATGAGGTAGTCAGGCTGGTTCAAGGCCCAGCAATCTTCTGGAACTTCTTCTCCCTGTGCTGTCATTTTATATGATGGCTGTCCTGGTTTCCATTCTCTCTTGAAAATTGTTAATCTCCTCCTGTCAGTTTGATATCCTGATCTGATGGTCTGTGGAATCAGGTCTCCTGCCCAACAGACCGATGGTGACTACTCACATACCACAAGGATTAATACCACTGACCATCAGATCAGGATATCAAACCGACAGGAGGAGATTAACAACTCTCAAGAGAATGCAAACCAGGACAGCCATCATATAAATGACAGCACAGGGAGAAGAAGTTCCAGAAGATTGCTGGGCCTTGAACCAGCCTGACTACCTCATCTCTTGAAAAAGGGTCACAGTTAGGACCTGAAAGTGCTCGAGATCAAAGTAATATGTAAATATTTACCAGTAAACAAGTTATGCACAAGAATCTTGTGGGTTTCTCTTTCAATAATAATAATATTGTGGATCTGAAGAACATGCCACACAATGGAAGTGCAGCGAACCAAAGCGCATAAACTGTGGGCAAAACCATCATGCAAGATCCAAAGAATGTATGTACTATATATACAATACAGAGTTGAAAATATTGCAAGAAAGAACTGGAATGTCTGTAAAAGAAGCTAAATTAGAATTGAAAGTAAGAGGAATTCAAGATCTGTCTAAGAAACGTATATATTCTTCAGTAACACAAACCAATAATGAAACAAAAATGCATACAAATAGAAATAACGGAGCTCAGAAAAGTAAATCTCAAGAAGAAATTAATGCTTTAGAAATAAAAACTAAAACGGTAAAGAATAAAGAAACAGGTACAAATGGGATGGATAGTATTTTATCCAATTCATTTGAAATATTAATGCAAATAGGAACACAGGAGGATGCTACTATGGAAGTAACAAAGGAGGGACCTGATAGACTGGAAATTAAAAATAAAAAAAGGCCATTGGAAAGAACACCACCCAAAACAAAGAAACCAACAATTGTTAGAAAAACATTGGTCAAATCAAAGAAAAAAGATATAAAGAAAGAACGAAAACAAGTTAAGAATGTACATTATCTCCTAAAATAATAGTAAAACCAATGGATACAGATATCCAAAATACCGAAGAAGTGGAAGACAACCGTACCTTAGACAACAGTGAATATGTCAAAGGAGAAGAGATTACTCCATCACCAATAATTGGTACAGCAAGAACAAATAAAGAAAGAAATGTACATGACAACTCTTGTGGCTGTAATGATTGTTTCATTGCATTGTGCAACAATAACAAAAACATAACAAAAGATGGTTTAACAAACATTATAAGAAACTTTATGAAATATAGTAAAAAAGAAGCCACGGATTTGAGTACCCATGAAAAAGGTTGCATGTGCGTTGAGCATTTAGTATATTATGAAGAAAAACAAATGAATGTCATGAGTAAATTATTAGAAAAAATCCAAGTTGATAATACAAGAAAAGAGAGTAAAACTCGACCGTTACAGTAAAATATTTTCAATACTTATATTATACAATGGAACGTAAATGGTCTGCAGACCAGATTACACCTATGAGAAATACAACACTTACTAAAAGAACACGAACCTATGATATTATGTTTACAACATGTCAACAAAACAATATCAACAGTAGGTAAATATACCTTAGCATCTTCATCTAGAGAGGAAGGAAATTTAGGTACTGCTATATATGTACATAAAGTATGTTATGACAACATACCTGTAAACTTTAATGATCTGCAAATATCGAGTATTAGAACAAATAAAAAACGATAATTATGTAATTTTTACAACCAACCCAATAAAAATTATGACTTTGACAAACTTAAAGAATTACTTAATAATGCCAAGGAACTTACATTAATAGTAGGTGATTTTAATGCCCACAACCCGATGTGAGACTGTAATAGTACAGACTCAAATAGAGCAGGAAGTAAAATAGAAGACTTCATAAATTCATGTGTCATGTGCTGTATAAATGATAACGAAATCAACACACATTTTTCTGAAACACATGGAACACCTTCCTCAATCGACTTAACTTTATGTACAACAAACATAGTTGACAGATTGGATTGGAATACAGTTGACAACTTGCATACAAGTGATCATTTCCCAATATTGATTTCATTATTACAAAATAATCCCACCAAGCATGTCCGTCAATATAACATTTATAAAGCAGTTTTCTTTTTAGGGGGAACCATTGGTATTTATGTATACAGTATGAAATTCACAAAAAGAGAGACAAAAATTTAAAAAACGTATGCACCTTTTAAAAAATTAAATTCTACGTATATTTGTACCTGTCTACCATGAAAGGTCAACACCAAAGTACTGAATGCCTAAAAATACCAGCCTACATCAAATATACCTTAAACTGTACCTTATTACTGTATTAATCTTTGAAATGATACTATTAATATAATTTCCAAGTCATCTTAAACGTTTTATATTTACATTTATACGTACATACTGTGTGGCTTACAGCTGTAGGTGAAAATAATCCAGTCCCCCTACGTATTCAACCACACATTTTCTTTCATACAGTTATAAGCTGTTCTGTTTTCTTTTCGGGGGGAACATTGGTATTTACATATACGTAATTCACAAAAAGAGAGACAAAAAATTTTTAAAAATTTATGCACATTTTAAAAAATTTCATACTGCTGTACTTATATATTAAGATTACTACATACGTAAATCACACGGGTACTCACCAGCGATGAATGTTGATTAAAGATGATGATGATGAATTAGCTGTGCAGTGCAATGAATAATGATGAAGATATGACTGCATAGCAAAGCAGAGTTGTTACAACTCATCTAAGGGTGCCTCATCACCTTCAGGAGGCACTTCTTCAGTTGATTTGGGAGGCACAACTTCAGGCGGTTGGGGAGGCATTTCTTCAGGTGATTCGAGAGGCACTACTTCAGGCAATTTGGGTAGTGCCTGAGGCACTAATTCAGGCGATTCGAGAGGCACTACTTCAGGCGATTGGGGAGGCATTCTTCAGGCGATTCGAGAGGCACTACTTCGGGTGATTTGGGAGGCTTTGGAGGGGTCTTCTTCGTCCGTTTGATGAACATGGTGATAGGCAGCTGCTGTCGCTGCTTTTTCATGGTGGTGAGGGTTTGATTATAGGGCTCCCATGCTGAATCAAGGATGTTTGAAAACTTAAGGAGCGTTCCATAAAAGGATCCCATGTTGAAACATACTCCTACATATCCTGAATCATTCTCTTCATGTGGGACAGACGTTCCAAAGTCAGGCTGCTCTCCTCTTCCTCCTGCTCCTCCCCTGAACCTGGCATATCTTCTTCCTCACTGGCAGAGACTTACTGTCAGCTCTTCCAAATCCTGGTCCGTCAGGGGGTCAAAGTGAGCATCAGTAAGGGTGCCACTTTCATCCTCGCTGATGTCCTCGAAGCCTTCCCCACCTAGAATCCTCGCCAACTGGACAGCCTTATTAATGGCCGAATGTTGAATTTCTTGAGGAGAGAAGCCCCTGTAATCATGAACACACTCCGGCCACAACTTGTTCCAGCATGCGTTCAGGGTCTCCTTCTTCATGTCATTCAGTGATCGGCTGATGATGCTCAGACGTGGCAGTCGTGAATTTACGCCAATGTTCTTTTAGCGTAAATTCACTGTCACTGTCCATTGCAGTTACAAGGTGCTGGAGGGAGTTCCCGGAATAGAGTGCCTTGAAGGCACGGATCACGCCCTGGTCCATAGGCTGGTGGAGAGAGGTGGTGTTGGGAGGGAGGAACTCAAACTGGACTTCCTTATAAGAAAGATCGAGAGGGTGGCTACCACCATTATCCACAATCAGCAACACCTTGAACTCCATGGCCAAGTCATTCAGGTATTGCCTAACTTGAGGGACGAAGCTCTGATGGAACCAGTACTCTGTGAGGACTTTGGTGATCCAGGCCTTAGGGTTATGCATCCAGAACACAGGAAGCAATGCCTTGTTCTTATTCTTGAGGGCCCTGGGGTTTGCAGCCTTGTAAATGAGGCCTGGTTTAAGCATGAAACCAGCTGCATTCCCACACATGATGAGGGTAACCCTATCCTTCTGGGCCTTGAACCGGAGGCTTTAGCTTCGTCCTTCATAAGGTATGTCCGGGAAGGCATCTTCTTCCAGAACAGGCCAGTCTCATCCATATTGAACACCTGTTGTGGATGGTAGCCCTTCTCCTCGATGATCTTCTTGAAGGCCTCGATATTTCGTGGCTGCTTCAGTGTCTGCAGATGCAGATTCCCAATGCAGAGTAACAGACTTTAGGTTGAACCGCTTTTGAAATCGGTGGAACCACCCCTTGCTGGCCTGGAAACCTTGAGGTGCTGATGATGGCCCTGCTTGGGGTTCTTTCCCTTCTTCTTCTTCTGCTGGTTCATCAAAGCTTAGAAATTCCACCGCCTTCTTCAACGCCTTCCTCTGCCTGTACTACGTCATTCGCTTTTCCTTAGCAGTTGATAACTGCTGGTGGAGTTGTCGTGCTTCCTCGCGAATGATGTTGGAGTCGAGGGGCATGTTTTTCTTCTGGCAGTCCTTTATCCAGATTGCCAGAGCAGATTCCAATTTCACGATTGTTTTATCCCACACTGTTGCAACTGTCTTTGCACTACCGAAGTAGCTCATACTCACAGACTTGCGTATCTCCGCCTCTTTCTTCTTGATATATCTCACTGTGCTCTCATTAACACTGAAATGGCGGCCAACCGCGGCAAAACTTTTGCCCTCCTTTAACATGTCAAGAAGTTTCACCTTCTCCTCGAGTTTCATAACAGACTTCTTTCTTTTAGACTCTTTGCCAGAAGGCTTTGAAGGAGCAGAGCGTTTTTTTAGCGGCATTTTAGGGCGGTCCGCTGATGCACAAAGATAAAAATCGAAACGGACAGACACACGGTTTCACATGGTAAGATGCTGCGAACTATACGCACAATCTGAAGATGGTGCCGTGGAGCGTCCTCCCAGAATTCCGTGTTCGCGAGTTGGTTGTGAATGTTCAGCCAATCAGCACCAAGTGAACAGCCAATGAGCGCCAAGGAAAATGAATGGTGCTTCTGGATTGGCTGCTTTGCAGATGACAGCCAATAGTGTGTTGAGTATCACTAATCCTGGGTACACAGCGTCCAGCATCGCGATTTCTTTGTATTTGCAGAGAGGTGGCTTGGGTGAAGCACTTTTAAGAAAAACAAATATATATTATTGAAATTTTGCTGTGTTTACGTTAACCCTTAAACGCCGAGCCTCTTTTTTACAAAAAAACGCCTCCTTATGCCGCATTTAAAGAACAAGTTAGCGCCGTGACGGAAAAAGTTTTTTTAAAAATCACAGCACGCTTAGTTTTAAGATTAAGAGTTAATTTTTGGCTCCTTTTTTGTCATTGCCTGAAGTTTAGTATGCAACCATCAGAAATGAAAAAATATCATTATCATATATAAATATTGGAATATATGACAGTGAAAAAAAACATATAATTGTATACAAATCCGCTGTAAGCACAACGGTTAAAGCTAATGAGTTACTTTTTTTAGTTGTATCGTACACTAAATTGCGATGATTTTGGTATATAACAAATTGTAAAACGATCAAAGCAACACAGAGAAAATATTATCACAAAATGATGCATGAATTAAGCGAACGTGGTGGACGTAAAAAAATTTTTTCAAAAATTCACCAGAAATCGAAATATTGTGCTAGAGACTTCCCGTTTGTTGAAAAATGAAGCTAATTGATTGAATATTACTAGACTGTAAGTGTTTTAGCTTACAATTGCAGTTTTCGACCCTAGGAGAGCTGTTAATCAGCTCAGTGGTCTGGTAAAACTAAGCTATACTTACTTTCGACCATTTCGGTCGAGTTAAAGTTGACCGAAAGTCAAATTTTTTCTATTTATCGTGATTTATATGAAAATATTTCAAAACTGATAAAAGCTACAACAATGAGTTATTTTCTGTTGTATTGTACATGAAATTGCACACATTTTCATATATAAAACTTTATGAACGACTAATATAAAACGGTGCAAATATTACGACAACAAGACAAAAGAATTTCTGAGATGTTGGCCGAAAGTACCGAGCAGACGTAAGGAAAATGTTTTTTAAAAATTCACCATAAATCGAAATATTGTGCTAGAGACTTCCAATTTATTGCAAAAAGAAGGTAAATGATTGAATATTACTAGAATGTAAGGGTTTTAGCTTACAATTGCGTTTTTTTACCATTTCGGTCGAGTTAAAGTTGACCGAAAGTTGAAATTTTGGCAGTTATCGTGATTAATGTGAAAATATTTCAAAACTGATAAAAGCTACAACCATGAGTTATTTTCTGTTGAATTCTACATGAAATTGCACACATTTTCATATATAAAACTTTATGTAACGACTAATGTAAAACGATGCAAACATTACGACAACATGACGAAAAGAATTTCTGAGATGTTCGGCCGAAGTTACATAGCGCGAGCGTAAGGAAAAGTTTTTTTTCAGAAATTCACCATAAATCGAAATCGAAATGACTTCCAGTTTGTTGCAAAATGAAGGTACATGATTGAATTTTACTAGAATGTAAGAGTTTTAGCTTACAATTGCGTTTTTTTACCATTTCGGTCGAGTTAAAGTTGACCGAAGCTTCGGCAGTTATCGTGATTTATATGAAAATATTTCAAAACTGATAAAAGCAACAACCATGAGTTATTTTCTGTTGTATTGTACATGAAATTGCGCAAATTTCCATATATAAAACTTTATGTAACGACTAATATAAAACAGTGCAAACATTACGACAACGTGACGAAAGAATTTCTGGCGCGAACGTAAGGAAAAAGTTTTTTTCAAAAATTCACCATAAATCGAAATATTGTGCTAGAGACTTCCAATTGATTGCTAAATGAAGGTAAATGATTGTCTATTACTAGATCGTAAGAGTTTTAGCTTAAAATTGCGTTTTTTGACCATTTCGGTCGAGTCAAAGTTGACCGAAGGTTGAAATTTTGGCAGTTATCGTGGTTTATATGAAAATATTTCCAAACTGATAAAAGCTACAACCATGGGTTGTATTTTGCTGTATTTTACATGAAATTGCGCACATTTTCATATATAAAACTTTATGTAACGGCTAATATAGAACAGTGCAAAAATTACGACAAAATGACGAAAAAGAATTTCTGAAATTTTTGGGCTGAGTTACCGCAGCTATGTAAGAAAAATGTTTTTTTTTTTTTAAATTCACCATAAATCGAAATATTGTGCTAGAGACTTCCAATTTGTTGCAAAATGAAGGTACATGATTGAATATTACTAGAATGTAAGAGTTTTAGCTTACAATTGCGTTTTTTTTACCATTTCGGTCGAAATCAAAGTTGACCGAAGGTTGAAATTTTTTGTAGTTTTTTTTTGGTATGTCCACTTGGCACCCAACAGACAATTTTAGTCGACGTATGATACGTCCAGTAGGCGTTTAAGGGTTAATATATTACAGTACTGTAATATTTGGAAATTAGTAAATCATTTTTAACTTACAAAATGTACTTACAGCAGTCATTACAGTAATATAAACTTTACATACATGAAAGTGCTACGTACCGCAGATGTAAACATAGGTACCCTGCAGTATTCCTGTTGTCTTACATATTTTAGATATGCTCTACATACTACCCGTAGTACTGTACTATACTATGTATCATCCTAAAACACTTTTTATATGTAATATTTAAAAATCATCTTACAACAAAACATTTTATAAAATGTACACACTGTATGTGCAGAAGATCCATGTTAGTATATGTACACACAACCAGTAGTACCATGCATATACCGTAGCGGGAAATTATCGGCAAATGACCCAATATAACCCGTTTTATTGCTATCTTACAACAAAACATTTTATAAAATGTACGTACTGTATGCGCAGAAGATCTGTGTTAGTATATGTACGCGCAACCAGTAGTACCGTGTGTATACCGTAGCGGCAAATTATCGGCAAATGACCCAATACAGTATAACCCGTTTTATTGCAAAACACACGTTTGTGTGTTTTGCATGTACAGTACTGTGGCCTAAAAATATTTTTTGAAATCGTGCATTAAGATGTCCTCTGAATGCTCTGCTTCTTCTAAGGCCTCTGGCCAGTAGCCTACAATTACTGTAATGACTGCTGAGAAGAAAGTACTGTAGACATGATTGTTTTGTTAAGAGAGGGCAAAAGTCACGGAGAAGTAGCAGCCCATTACAGCATGACATTAATTGCGGTCACCGCATTGAGCATGAACAAGGTAAAATACTCATGCAGCCCTACTGTACCACCTTCATTGCCATGTTCAAATACCTTAACATGACAGCGCCTCCCGTCATTCATCGTATTGCACAACTAATTCATCATCATCATCATCATCTACACCATACGGAAATCAACATTCATCACCAGTTACTACCCATTTGATTTAACTTTACTGTATTATTTATTATTATTAAGGTACCCAGTGTAGTATTACATAATATTATTTAATTTCTATTACTATTATATGTACAGTACTGTAGTACAGTATTATTATTGATTTACATGATTATTTAATATTATTATACAATAAATATGAAAATACAGAATACTATTGCTATACTGAAAAGACAAAAAAAAATCTGCATCTGCGAATATGGAGTTTCCATAATATTTTTATAGATATGTTCCATGGAAAAACCATCATAATACGAGTTTCCACATAAAATTTTTTGATAGGTTCCATAGAAAAACCCGCGAGTGGGTGAGTCCACGAACCTTGAGAACGCGAATACGGGGGGTTCACTGTTTACAGTAAAAATATTAATGAGAATAGCATATAATAAAAACAAAAAATCACAAAAAACCATAAGCTTAACAACATGAAACAAAACAAGCTCTGGCAAATCAGACATCAATGTAGTCTTCTTCACCTATCCAGCACTGCATCCCTACCCCCTTCCAACCAGGGAAACTGCTCCCCAGCTCCACCCACCTTTTCTGAATGAATTTCTGATTGCCTGATGAACAAACTAATTTTTTTAAAAGAGAAAGTCACTCTTCCTTCATCTGTCAATCATACAATAAGAAACTATGAGATGTTTCATTTAATAAAAGCATAATTACATGCATGTAAGTAATGTACCTGTATTCCAGAACAGGCAGTCATATTACTGGAAATTATTAAATTATTGGTAATCAAATTTATAAAACCAATTCCTTACAGTATTATTTTTAAGTGAGTAACCCATGCTTCACTGTTTCATTGTGCAGGCATGTGCTCTGAAATTGAAATTCTAAGATTGGTATTCTTACAGAAGAGGAAATTGTTGTTAATCAAATATTTAAAACAGTTCCGTATTAATTTTTTGTGTGTTTGCCATGTTGCATTTTCATTGTTTGAACATGTGCTCTGAAATGGTAATATTTGTGGTTAGAAGAACTGTAACTGACTCTGCCCACCACTTTGACATTAAATAAGTTTGGAACATTGCTGATTATTCTGTTACATACCAGTGGACTTGAATGTATACTTGTGCAACATACCAGTGGACTTGAATGTATACTTGTGCAGATACAGTGACATTTTATTTGAAAATTTTTGTCATATTTCTTCTAACCAGTGCGATTCCAGTCTTGTCATCTGAAGAAAATTTTCAGGTAACATTTGGCTATGTTTGTTGTTTTCCATTTATGCATACCTATATACTACAAAGTAGAAGCACTCAGCATCAAAATGACAACATGATCAGTATTATGCCACAAAAATCTGATTTATAGTTACTGTAATAACAAAGAAAATATTGCAATACCTATATGTGGTCAGCTTTGTGACCCTTCTAGGATATTCATAGGGTAAAAACACAAGGAAAATAATATGAGTTTTTAATGTATAAATCATTGATCTCCTTTAAATTGTAAGTAAAGTCTGTTGACAGTACTCGATTTTCTTTTCTAGTAGACATTTACATTTCATGTGAACAATGAAATACCGAAAACCAAACTACTGGAGTTTACTGGTACAAAAGCTCACTCCAACATTTTGCCCTGCAAGTGTTTCTGTGGTTTGTCAATCCTTAGCTAGTCACTGATTGTTTTAGCCATTTTTCTTCAAGTTCATGAAATTATTCACTTGTTTGCAGTGAAAAGGTAAAGATTAATACTGTATTCACTGGTGTTTTTCAGGTCCCACCTGTGTACACAGTAGATGGCACAGATCCGAAAAGATGGGATACAAAGGTTAAGGAACCAGCTTTAAGCATTGTCCAAGCTTTATTAGAAGGTGAAAAACCCAGCTATGACCCAGTAAAATTTTCAAAGACTGCAGAATTTGCTGATATTGATACAAGTAAGAATTTCCCTGTTTATTGCAAAGTTTTAACAGTTCTAACCTTTTTCTCTAGTTTTTTTTTGTAAACCTTTATAACAAAAATTCAGATAAGAGAGGGTAGCATAGTAGCCCATCTATCTGAATAAAATACACTGTTTATTTCCTTCCAACAGTAAATTTTTAGCCATACTAAATTTTCATTTATGAGGAATATTTAATTATTATTAGGCAGGTTTAAAAGTTTGCTTAGACCCTATTTCATATGTCACAAGTAATGTAGCTTATGGTCGACTAGGCTAATTAGTGCGGCTGTATTCAGCCAAAATACTGTTCAGTTAAGAGTGTAGGAAGGGAAGTACAGTGCTACCCAGCCTTTCCACACTTCACTTTTCCGTGCTTCATTTTGTCTTGGATTTTTGTGGAACATATCTTTCATTTTTCTTCAGGAAATATTCACCAATTCGCAGATTTTTTTCTGTGGACTGTGTATCCCTAGAATTATCTATGATTCACTTTTTTTTGTAGACCAACACTATTTAGTCACTAATTACTGTATTTTTTCATATTGTGTATGTGACTAAATACGTATTTTTATGATAAAAATAATTTACAGTGTACTTATAATGTAATGTATCTATTAAGCTCATTTCCAGGTTGGGCCCCAGACTGTATCACAGACTTCTTGTTGAAGTATGGAGTTTGAATTACTGGTCTTGAAGTTAAGATGGATATGACCTGCTCAAATGATTCTTGACATTCTAGAGTCCAAACAAATGGACAGAATCGGCGATAAAATTCAGTCATGCCCAAAATTCTTTGTGGCTGTTTCCTGGTAGTAGGGGGTTAGCCTTATGGATACCTTCTACACTAGCATCAACAGGAGCAAGAAGGCCTTTTTCAACTTCAAATCCCAGATACTGAACAGTCGCCCTTCCAAACTCACTCTTTTCTAGGTTGATTGTTAGTCCTGCTTCCCCTAGTTTCTTGAACACTTTTCTTAAAATACTCAGATGCTCTTCCCATGTTGTAGAATAAATCACTCTGCCATCAAGGTACACCACCTATTCCTATGGATCCTAGCAGTTGACCCATCACTCGTTGGGATGTTGCAGGTGCATTCATCAGACCAAATGGCAGAACAGTGTATTGATACAGTCCAAAATGAGCATTCTCATCTAGGGGAATTTAATAAGAAGCAAACTTTGCTTGCCGAATATTGTCAAGTAACTGATCTATAAGATGCAAGGGATAATTGTCAGCCACACTGATGGAATTCAGCTTCCTATAATCAGTACGCATCCTAAATGAGCCATCTGGTTTCTTCACTAACACACATGGAGAACTGTAATTACTTGAACTGGGTTCTGCTAATCCATGCTGCAATAAATACTTCTTTCTTCAAAACGTCTCGATGAAAAGGTGATGAGTGATGTGCTTTCTGTTTAAAAGGTTTTCCAACTTCTCTGATCTTCATCTCATGTTTTGTCAGATTGGTTCATCTAGGTACATCTGCAAAAATTTCAGGGAAACTTGGAATCATTTCACTTAATTCACTACTTTGCTCAACACTCAGATGTTTTAGTTTATCCTCCAAATTTTTCAATATTGAAGAATTGTTCATCTTGCTTTCAGCTCCCAATTCATAGCCATCCTCATCTTCTGTGGATGAAGTTATCTGTGTTACTGAAACTGTTTCAGTTTTAGTCTCTGAGAAGTAAGGTTTCAGAAGATTCACATGTATCTTCCTCTGTCGTTTTCTTCTTCCTGGTGTTTCAATCACATAAGTTTAAACACTTAACTTCTCTGTTGTCTTATAAGAACATTGAAGTTTATTGGTAAGGGGAAATCTTTTCACTGGTAAGAACAGTAGAACTTGCTGTCCTACACTACAACTTCTTAGTTTAGACTTAGCATCAAATCTTCTTGTCATTTTCTCTTGACTTATTTTCAGATTTTCTAAAGAGAATTTTCTAATTTCTCTTAACCTTTTCCTCAAGTTCTTCACATATTCTCCTTGGGTTTCCTCTTGATTTTCTTCCCAATTTTCTGCAAGAATCTTCAATGGATCTCTCACTTCTCGACCAAAAATCATCTCATTTGGTGAACATCCCATGCTTTCTTGATAAGCACTCCTAACTTCAAACAACAGTAAGGGTAAACCAGCATCCCATTCTCTTCTGGTCTCATATCAGTATTTTATTAACATATTTTTCAATGTCTGGTGGAACCTTTCCAAGGCTCCTTGAGTTGATAACTGTTGTTTCACCCCTAACAAGTTCACCACATCCTGGAACAATTTAGAAGCAAAGTTCATTCCTCTATCACTTTGCACAATTTCTGTATTCCAAACGCCAAGAAAAACTCTACCAACTTCTCAAGAATTACCTTGGCACTTGTACATCTTACAGGGATTGCCTCAGGATACCTTATCAAAGGACACATTAATGTTAACGGATATTCATTTCCTTTCTTTGTTTTTGGAAGTGGCCCAGCCACATCTATAATCACCTTGCTAAAGGGTTCTCCCCTAACTTCTGAGTTGTAGGGGGCACTTTCTGAATGGTTTCATTTCGTTTTCCAGCTGCTTGGCAGGTGTGACACTCTCAACAGAACTTGCTTACGTCCATGTGAAGTCCAGGCCAGAAAAAATACTTCATTATTATCTTCTCCACAGTCTTCCTAATTCCCATATATCTAGACTCGTGAGTTACGGCTACCACTTGCTTCCTCAGTGGATATGAAATCAAAATTTGATGATATTGGCCCCATTCAGCATTTCTGGTATGTCTGCAGGTCTGTGCTTCCTCATTAGTAAACCTTCCTTTTGATAATAATAGGTAGGAGTTTGTTGCATCTCTTTTTAATCAAAACTCTAAAGAACAAATCAGCCAACATTGTATCCTTCTTCTGCAGTTCCATTAGCTTCTCTCTAGTCACATGATCAACTTCAGGGGCTGAACTCTCAACATCTCAGTTATTGTAACTTCACTACTGTCTTCAGGAACACTCTGACTACTCTGAGTCTCTTCAAGAACAACAGGTTCTTCTTCTTTTTGGGAGAGCTCTTCGTTGTTAGCACTAGGGAAAACTTCACTTTCCTAGAACGGCTCTTCTAAGCTCAAAGATCCCTCGCTTGATTCTTCTTGTGCAGGTAAGTCCTCAGCTTCTTCACTTGCAGACATAGTTCTCTTCATACTCCTGGTAGTTACACAACTTGGAAACAGGTGGGGTTAATCTTCTCTAAATCTACCTTTGGACTAATCCTCAACGGTTTGTCACTATAGGACAAGGAACAAATGGTGCACCACCTACTTCATTACCCAGTAAAACATGTACATCTTCAACAGCCAGTGAGTCCTTTACAGCAAAATTAACATTCCCTGTCACCAGTTCACATGACAGGTGCAAGCGGTTTATAGGAGTTACCTCATCTCCTCCTATACCCTTCAAAGTAACAATTTCCTGTGAGATTCTTCTCCAACTGTGGGTGAGCACCACGAACTACCACACTATGGTTACTCCCAGTATCACGTAATACCTTGACTGGTACCTGCACACTCCCTTCTTGAGTTGCCAGCGTACCTTTGTAGATATATGGTTTAAAAGCCTCCAAGCTGCTCAGCCACTCACTGCTTGAAGTTACATTTCCACTGGTTGCTAAACACTCAGCTTGTTTAGTCTCAGTCTTTCCTACAGTTTCAATCTTCCCCACACTGCTCTTTGTAGTCTTTTTCACCTGGTCACCTTTGACCAATTGACCAACTGGTTTTGACTGTTGATGTGTCTGATAACCATCTCAACTACAGTGTCCTGCTCTTCCACACTTGAAGCAGACAACATTAGTTTTTTGTATCTGTCTTTAGAAACTAGATGATGAGGATTTAACATTAGATTGCTGATGGATATTACCTGGCTTTGAACTGGTGTTACCACTAGAGGGATTCCTGTTTAACGACTTGTTCCTGTAATTTGGGTGAGACCTAAAACCTGTGCGTTGTTGGTTCTGGTACTTGACATTATTGGTACGTCTGTACACCTACTACTTATGATATAATCTTCACTCAATGTAGCAGCTTTGTCAAGTTTCTTAACCTCTCTCTCTCTCTCTCTCTCTCTCTCAAATAGGCTCTTATGTGTTCAGGCAGAAATTCCTGTGTGATACTGCTCTAGGACTACCAGCTCCTCAGGTTCATCCATAGATTTAACTTTAGCAGCCTCCAACCATCGTTTCAAACATCCTCTCACTTTGTAGGCATAGTCCAAGAAAGTCATCTTGTCACCCTTTCTTAAGATCTGAATCTTTCATTATAATATTCAGGAGTCATCTGGTAAACTTGTAGCATATTGTGCTTGAGTACCTTGTAATCTTTTCACTGATCAGCTGATAAGGCTAAATAGGCACTTCTCCCTTTACCAGTGAGAACACTCTGTAACAAAACTGACCATTGATCATCTGGCCGTCCCATACCTGAAGCCACTTTTTCAAAGTAATAAAATATTCGTCTGGAGCCTCTTCTGTAAACCTTGGAATTAACTTCTGTACTCTTACCACATCAAATACAGGGTCTTGATTACCTTGGCTAGGGTTAGACGGTCTTACAAGTAACTTGGAGCAAGCTTCTAATAATTTTGTTTCCCTTTCATGTCTTGCTCTTTCTCTCTCTTCTTCGGCTGCTTTTTCTTCTTTCTTTTTTTTCTCTCTCTCTTCTTTTACTTTATCTGCCTGTCTTCGTTCTCTTTCTGCCAGCATTCTCAGCTCAATCAAGTTTTCTTCTCTTTCCTCTCTTTCTTTTTCTGCTGCATTTTCTCTCTTTCAGCCTGCATCTTCAGCTTAATCAAACTTTCTTCTGCTTCTATGCGTCTAAGCTCTACCTCTGCACCATTTTTCTCTTTCTTTTTCACCCCAGACTCAATGTTAGCTTTCAATCCCTCTTGCCTGTTATAAATTCTGCTCAGCTGCATTCAGTAATTCTTGTGCTTCTCCTAAATCTTCATCTATTTTACCAGAGTCCATCAATGCTTGGATTGCAATACATATGTGTGCCTTAATCATACCACTAGACACACAACCCCCCAGGCCACTGCTAAAGCAGTCCACTGTGCCTTAGGCAGGTTGGATTCAGATAACTGTTGGGTGGATAGAGCTGCTTAAAACTCCTGAACATTGAACAGAGCCATTTTCTCTTAGTTACTCAACCAAACAATTCCAGTACAATGCAAAAACAACAGTGTGGTCACTCCCCTATCAAAAAAATCCCTAACACCACCGGTATCAGTCACAAACCAGAGTGATATTTTGTTTTGTTCCTGGGTCTGGGCAACAAATTCTATAGTCACAAAGTGTTCCAAGTACCTGGTTGTTACACAACATATCACTTCAGCCAGATACCTGAACTCTCATAACAATAAAATTATGACTGAGTACTCTAAAGACAACAGTAATCCCTTAAAAAGCTTATCAAAACTAGTGTGCGGTATCAACATTTAAACAAGAAATATATTTGAGTAAAAGGGCATCGCTCCATCAAACAACTTTAACTCTCCCCCCAGGCTAGAGTCACATCAGCAAACCTGAAGGAACAAAACATGCTTATCACTATGCCTTATGCACACAGTTAATCCTACCACTGGTGGTCAACAAATGAAACACTTATAAAAATTTTAAATACAAAAATTTATTTTTAAATTCAACATTTATTATAAAAATTTTAAATACAAAAATTTATTTTTAAATTCAACATTTATAATCAGAATTCACAGTCTCACTTTAGAAGAAAAAAATAACTATTACTTGAAAACGACACAAAATTGAATGAATTCTTGAATTAAATCACAAATGTTAATATATCAAGAAATTGAATTAATCAAGTAAAATTTAAACTACAGGCAGTCCCCAGTTTATGATGGGGGTTCTGATTTTACGCTGCGTCGTAAACCGAAAATCGGCATAAACCGAAAAATCATCGAAAATCGTCAAAAATCCAAAGAAAACCTTACTTTTAATGCTTTGGGTGTATTGGAAACAATGTAAACTGCATTTTTATTGAGTTTTTCATCAAAAAACCTCCAAATTTTTATTATTCTGCTGTTTTGGAGCCATATTTCTTCCGTCGGATCAGCATACGACGCGTCGTAACCCTGGAACGTGTCAGAACCGGAAATAATTTCTGATGAATATATTTGAAAAGCGTCGTAACCCTGGAACGTTGTAAGCCGGACCCATCATAAACCGGGGACTGCCTGTATTAAGAAATACTTAAGATTTGAAAAGAAAATCTAAGAAAATGAAAATTAAATAAAGTATGCAATGTTAAATTATTAGGAAACACTTAAGATGCTAAGTAAATAAATATTAAATCACCACTATAAAATGTGAAAAACTAAGAGATTGCAAATACACAAAATATCGCAAAGTGTTAAACTCACAAAGAACTAAACAAATAATTCAAAAAGAATCAAATAATTCAATGACATTAAGAACACAGTATTAAACAAGGCATGAAAATGAAATGCTGTGTAAAATAATCACCAAAGTATTTTAAGTCATGACTAAATTGTAAAAAAAATATTACAATACGTAGCGCAAGCTTGTGAAAACTTTCACAAGATTACCCTAATTGCAGCTGCTTGAGATTCACTAAACACTTTTCTGATAGGCACCGTTACTAATATATCACTTATTACTACAGTTATCAGATCCCAAAAGCTAAGATTAATATTAATGACCACACAAATATTTTACATTAATAACTTCTCTCTTTTGAAGAAAGAGAAAGGGAACCAGCGCAACTAGTCTTTAAAATCAGAGTGAACAAATTTTTAGGATTCCAGCTAAAAGCAAAACAACTAGATGACGTCATTATTAAGGCAAAACGTTTTGGGGCCGAGATCCAAAGAGTATTCTAAAACATTTTGGGAACGAAATCCATGGAACATTCTAGATTTCAGTCGCATGAGGCACGATCAGAATTGGCTAATGCAGTCTTACAAAAACATGATGCAATCAATTTAGACACGTTCAGAAACTGTTATTACGTGATACTCGTGGTTTTACTCCCAGTAATTTTCAAAAAAGGCATACGTGACTTTAAGGGAAATCACTTTGGACAAGATCTCAACATGATCAATGCAACACACAGGTGGCTAATCATTTGATTGGCAGGTTTATTAAAAAAAATGAAGAACGCTGGTCTTCGCTTATCTTGACTGAGTCAAAATCCTACACTACTGGTCGAATATCTGTCAACACACTTTTCTGACTGATGACAGCTCGAGAAACACAAAAGCAACCATGTCTGACTTGAATCTCTCTCTCTCCCGCTACTATGTTAACAGAATGATTTTAAATTAAGCTGTTACATTATCTAAATCATTAATATTTGTAAGATCTGATATTACAAAGGTGTTTTTACACAAGTATTATTAATATACTCAATATACTACACAATATTTCTTGTATGAAGAAAAAATCATACAACATTTACAAAGCATATACGTAATATTGTTATATATATATATATATATATATATATATATATATATATATATATATATATATATATATATATATATATATATATATATATATATATATATATATATATATATATATATATGTTACAGGAACAGAATCAACACTTTTTTGAAAGTGTACGTAGCGTAATCCTAGCGATCTTTCTTCAGGAAAAAGACGTATAAAGATTCGACCCACGATAACACCCACATTTTTTTTCCTCTCTCTCAACTCTCTCTCTCTCATCATCGTTTTCTCGAAGCTCATCTACCCGACCTCACTCATTCTCTCAAAGCAATTAAATGGACTATTTAAAGAAACACAATCGTTTCTTACAAAAATAGGTTTATTATTCAAATAACCCAACAAGAAACGAATAAAACAAAGCAAAGATTAAAATGCATAATAAATGAATTATCGAGTCAGATAACTAAACTCTAAACTGCAAAGCACTTCTGATTAAAGAAGTCTCATTATGGCTAATAGCCTGGAAATCCCCAAAATCTCACATACTCACAAATCAATAAATAAAAGTCATGTCAAAAAAAACAGTCTACCACATAAAGAGATTGACATTGCAAATGACTTGCATGTCCTTTTTCTCAAACTCCCAAGTCCACATGTTATTCCAACATGTCCACAGACATCTGTCGAAAGAATTAAACATGATAGAAAACTCCCAAAAATATATGAAATGCAAAACACAATAATGGAAAGTGTAAAATGCATAGCCAAGATATGGCAAACGTAACATAACAAAATAATAATATAAAAGAGGTATGAATATTCATATTAAATCTCCCACACCAGTTCAAAAGTTCATAATGATTAGAAAATCATGGTAAAAATCACAAGTTCAATTTCCTCCCATGAAAACAGAGATTTGAAACTCTACCTTATCTGCCGATTTTCAAAGCCTGGATCCACTCCAAAGCTATGTCTAGACAACTGCAGTTCTGTCACGTTAATGAACGATCAAACTCACTTTTAGGGCAGATTTTGGCATAATCTAGATCAAAGTAACGCACGTACTCACGAATATACATAACTCTCCAGAGATCACCTGACCGGCAATATTGCTGAGGAATCAAACTATTTGCTGAATACAAAGATTTTGCAACTGACGGCTCGGTCAGTACCATCTCGCTCCAAAAATTCTTTCATCACATCTTAAAGCATTGAAGCTATGAAATGCATATATGTGTCCTTTAAATAGAGCTCGGCCACCACATAAGAGCGTCTCGCTCTCCTTAACGGCAAATTAAAACAAAAGCATATGTATAAAACATAACAAAATAGAGCTATGCCCAATTAGCAATGTCTACTGCACTGCAGCTTTAAGGACTGCTCTCATGACGCACTTCCAAAGTCACTGGGGTTGTGTTCTTAGAGCCTTTACATGTAACCTTACAAACACGAATAAGCTTTACTACTCCCACAACAAGAATTTATCAGTAAAATAGCTATTAAGACAATTAAAATTGTCGGCATAATATATTCCCGATACTCGAACATCACGGAATCGTCGATGTCTTCCAACGGTGGAACCGTCATTGGCACCTTGGTTGTAGGTACCGCCACTACCAAATGCTCGTTATCGTATGACGCATAATTATCTTCTCGGAACTGTTGAATACAGCACGGCTAAAATACGAGAAAGTCCGTAGACAGGATTCTGCAGGATGAATTGAACAGCTTGGATCCTCGAAGGACGAATGATGTCGACTTGTTGCTCTGGCACATCATTGTAACTGCATACTCCTTGCAAAACACGGCAGGAAGCGTTCTGGTGGACTCAATGTGGTAATCTCGCAGGAACTGTCTAAAGTCACATTCTGTCGGAGTCTGTCCATGAACTAATGATAATTCACAACCACCCACAGACACAACTCGCAACTGGAAAATACTACTGTCACACACACACTTCTCTCTAACTAAAGTATAACTTGTCTTATAATCAACTCTCGAACCTTGATATTGATCTCCCAAAATGAACATGGTCTCTAATCTATCCCATGTCACTACTGAGTCTCCCAAAAGCACTCGAAAAAGGTCTAATAACAAAAAGGTTTCATGTTACTGAACCAAACAAAACTACTAATGCAAAAATCAAACACTCTCAATGTGAACTAATTCCAAGTGTGTATCTCAGAATAATCACAGTCAACTCACTACTAAGCACAACAACTCTACGGAACTCACCCATAAAAAAAATTCTATCCAACAGAAAAAAAACACTCGAGAATCCTATCCAAACACTAAAAGGTATCATATCTCGTAAGACATGAAAGTTCTACTCCGGTTAGCAAATATTTCGCAACAAAATAGCAATTGACGTAATGGCAATCGCTCCCATGATCTTAACAACTACAACTACTGACAATACAGCTCCCTTAATTTTAAAAAGAAACTGAAAAAAAAATCCAAATACTCAAATACGATCTCCCAACCCGAAAAAAAAGATCAGACTTGTTCGGTCCGATATACTAAGTACCTCCCCCCCAAAAAAAAAAAATCCCAAACAACAAAGATATTGCGTCAGATGACAAAACCTATCATAACACAATAACACACTAACACACGGGTCAAATCTCGTACGAAATTAGCCCATGTCTCAGTTCCTAAAATCATTCGAAAACAAATGATTAAGAACTTCAACATCTAGAATGAACAAGAGACAAAAAAAAATAAATAAATATCATATATATATACAAACATCAACCCATTTATCCCTCTAACTATATACAAACGTTCCATTACATCCCAACTTTCTTCAACTTCGAAATATGGGTCAATTTCGTCACTCCAGTATTTACATCTTTAACTACAAATCTATTCCGTCTTTTGATCTCTACAATCTCAAAAGGTCCGTGGAACTTCGGACTTAATTTATAATTCAGATCATTCCGAACATTCAATTTAACAAACACTCTATCACCCATCGAAAAAGCTACTCCCCTCGATTTCGCGTTACTTTTCTCTACCATTGCGCGCGAACCAAGTTCAAGTTCTTTACTGATACGTGCAAATCTTTCTCTCGCTGTATTTATCAACGAAGTGACCGTAACATCACCCTAAACACGCTCTGGTAACAAATCAAAAGGTCCTTTCAACTTGTACCCATACAAAGCTTCTGCTGGAGATATCTTAATTGTGTCATTCATCATAGTATTGATACTATATTGCACTTCATCCAAAGATCTGTCCCAATGTGTATCGGAACCACCCACCGTCATGCGCAAAGCTTCGATTACTTTCCGATTCGCCCTCTCACATAACCCATTCGCTTCAGGTCTATACGGGATTATAGATACTTTCTTTATTCCCAACAAATTAGCAAGACCGTCTAAAGTCTTACTAATAAACTCCCTACCATTGTCTGTGATCAGACATTCAGGAACACCATATCGACAAATTATCCCCTTGAACGCTATAGCAACTTCCTCAGCTGATTTGTATTTCAGTGGGAAAATCTCGACAAAGCGAGTCAACTCATCAACAACTACTAATAAATGTCTATAACCATAAGCGGACTCTGAGAAGTTACCCAGAATATCCATATGCACTCTCTGAAACGGCCTATGTGGTACGGGATATGAACCCAAACGACACGACACTGTCGTCGCTGGCTTATTCGCATTGCAAATAGCGCACTTCTTCACAAAGGCTTCTACTGCGGAAAACATATTTTTCCAAAAGAACTTTGACCTGACGTTTTCATACGTCTTGTCCACACCTAAATGAGGAGAACCAAATTTACAATGTACAATGTCTAGAACTTGTGGTACTAGACTCTCTGGCACGATGATTTGTGTAATCTCACCCATGCTTCGAAAGTACTTCATAAGTTATACTTAACTTTCCTCACCAATAAATTATTCTCCAACTCTAGACCAGAAAAAGGCAACTTATACCCTTTCTTCGGTGAAACTCCCCAAGAAATGCCTTAGCATCTGACAACAATTTATCTTCATCTTGCTTTTGTTCGAGCAAGCCTATGTCCCAAGTGACATTTTCACCCGTAATATAACACACAACGTTACTCTCACTATCACGAACAACAATCTCTCCCGAGACTGCCAACTCACTATTTCTCCCCGAAGTATGCACTGTAGAAACATGTATGTCCTCTACATGCGATCTCTCAGAACTACTAATATCAGAGACATTAGACACTAAATATTTACTCTCTTCTCCCACACAGGATTCGGTGTGTATTTCCTCATCCTCGACCGGAAAATATCTGCTCAATGCATCTGCAACTACATTATGCTTACCTTCAATGTATTTGAGGTTTGCATCAAAATCTCTCAATGTTAGGAACCAACGTGCTCTCTTGGGCGACAAATTTGGCTTATTAAAAGCTCTAACAACGGTTGATGATCTGTAAAAATCTCAACTTTATTTCCCAACAACAACATCTTAAAATGAACAAGGCTAGAGACGACTGCACGAAAGCCTCCTTGTCCACAACTGACATCAGCCTTTCGTTACTACCACGCGTTTTGAACTTTCTGCTATAAAAAGCAATTGGGTGTAATTTCCCCTCAAATTTCTGCATCAAACACGCACCTATACCTTCCTGACTCGCGTCAGTCACTAAGGTGAACGGTTGACTAAAATCTGGAAACTTCAAAACTGGTGGGTTCACCAAAGCGTTCTTAAGTTTCTCAAAAGCTAATTGTTGACTATCACCCCAAACAAACTTAACGTCTTCTCGTAACAAATCTGTCAATGGAGACGCTATTGTAGAAAAATTCTGCACAAAACGGCGAAAGAAACCCGACATACCTAGGAACGAACGAATCTGTTTCCTGGTTTTGGGAACTGGAAAATTCACAATGGCTTTAACTTTCTCATCATTCACTCTAACTCCTCTTTAGAGATAACATGTCTTAAATAGACAATTTTTCTCTTCAGAAACTCACATTTGGCCAATTTGACCTTTAATCCAGCGAACCGTAATCGCTTGAGGACTTCTTTAACACCTTTAGATGTTCTTCAATTGTATCTGTGCATATGAGAATGTCATCCATGTACACAAACACCGACTTTCCTAACAAGCCATGAAGTACTGTGTTAACCAGTCTAGTAAATGTTATTGGGGACCCTTGTAATCCAAAAGGCATCCTATTAAACTCGTAATGTCCCTTTGGTACCGAAAATGCTGTATATTTACTGCTACTCTCACAAAGAGGAACCTGTAAAACCCTTGCATAAGATCTATAGATGAATATATATTCTTGCCACCGATCTCAACAAACAAATCAGGCAAACAAGCTACCGGATATCTATCTGGGCATGTTTTTTTCATTCAATTTACGAAAATCTACACAAACTCTGATACTACCGTCTTTCTTAGGAACTGCAAGCAAAGGAAAATTAAACGGAGAATTGACGGTCTGATAATGCCTTCCGACTCCCACCTCTGAACTTCTTTTTCTACTTCTTCTCTGATCTTAAAAGGAATTCGATATGCTGGAATATATATGGGATTTGTACCCTTTTCTAGGCGGATTGAATGTTCTAAAACATCTGTAACTCCTTATTTATCTCCCTTCAAAGCAATGATATCTAGATATTCTTTCAACACTTTCTCTACTTTATCTGAATACTCAGGATAATCAACTTTAGCCAAATGTTCATGCAGAACCTGACTTCGAACTGTTGCTCCTCGTTAGGAAACATATTCCCGTCTCCACAAAAACTCACTAATTTATGCTCTTCATTAAACTCTTCAAAATCAATTACATAAGTACCCTTGTGATATTTTTTCACTGAGTCTTGATAGCTAACCAATTCTACTGAAGTCACGCCTGCGACTGAAACTTCATTCGCTGACACCATACTCACAACGTCTTTGAATTTCTCGGTTCCCTCAACAACGCACACTTGAGAAGGAAAATTCTTCTCTTTCAGCGACACTTTAACCAACGTAGGAACTCGCGGTTGCAAATCAATATCTTCCAACAAAAATCCTTTGAAAGACTTTTGCGGAATATCTTCACTCTCTAATGACTGTGTTACACATGTCTCAGACTGTGTCTTAGGTTTCTCACAAGTTTTTTCCCCTGTGTATATATGGAACTAAAACAACCTGACTCACCTATTGTAATCCCCTGAATTCCCGTAAGAATGTTGATGTTATGTCGCATGCAAGAAGGGTGTCCTAGCAAAACCATTTCACCTAAGGCTAATCCTTCTATGACCAAAAATGATTCTACTATTGTCTTTCCGCCGATACAAAGCGTAAGAAATGACGAACCTAAAATATTCAGTTTCCTCGCTTGTACATCACACACTGTCTCACTAGAAGGGACTAATTTGCACTCTGGAAACTTCGAGTGAAAAAGTTCAGCATTTATTAAGTTAACTGAGCTACCAGAATCAATGAAAATAGCAATTTCACTGCCATTACAGAATCCACGTACAATCGGCCTAGGTTCTAGTGACTCTAAGACCTGATTACTCATTATCCTGTGTCCGTTTTCGAACTTATCTTGTGAAAATTCTGCTGTTCCTTTGTGTATCTAGAACTTGCATCATGTGGAATTCTCCTGTCATACCTAGAAAAACCCCCCGTGACTTCCCTGAATAATCTCTATTCTTTGTGGCTGGGCAAAATCTCCATCCATGATCTGAAGATTTGCAAACTGAACAATATCTCACGCTGCAATTTGATTTACTATGTCCTAGTTTATCACAATTAAAACAACGTATCGTTGTGACTGATCTCTCTGGAATTTTCTTCGATTCTACTCGTGCACATGTCTTCGCTGTTGCATCATTTCCCGAATGCGAGCGACTATCATCATTCTGTGGTTTGGAAACCGCAGCTGACATCTTTGCACCTCCCTGTACAAAACTACTGTCTAGCGTCGGGCATTTTGATAGATTTTTATTAATCTGTGCGAACAAAAAGGATTCGTCTGTATCCTGATCAATTCTCTTATCAAAACTATCTACAATTACATCTGGGACCGACGTTAAAAGGCAAGCAAAGTGTAACAATCTTTCAAAATTATCTAAGGAGATATTATTTCCAGTTACCCATGGAGAACCTGTTATAGATTTCTTTAACTCAACTACTGCATCAAATAAATTCGCACTGTATGTGACTAGTGAATCATTGCCTTTCTTTATTTTGAGAAACTCTCGCAAATTCCGAACTGCACATTCACGTTGAACTCCGCCATAAGTAGCTCGTAGAAATTTCTGCAGTTCATTCCAAGTTTTACACCTTCTGAACCCGAAACTGCGTGCCCGTTTCCCAATATCTCCTTTATCTAAATCCAGAAATGATTTAGCCTCTGTTAAAGCTTCAGCGCCATTCGTAATTTTCTTAGAATTCAGATAATTGTTCACTGACTCAATGAAAGTTTCTATATTTTGGGTTGGCTTCCCGTCAACTAACCCTTTAAAATTACTAATTCCCGCGCTAACGCTCGTCACTTTATGCACCACAACTGATTGGGATGTGCTTGCTGCATCGTCCGGCATTTTGTGAGTGATCACACGCCCTGAGCGTAACAACATAAAAAGGAAACCAAAAAGAACACTAGAGAAAGGTAAAAGTTACCCCCTCTAAAAGAAGAATAGAAAACGGAGTTCTGCGCAACTTACGACAATGGGGTACTTACCAATTTGAACAGAAAACGGAGCACCTATCACTCGTGACTGCTAACAGAAAACAGAGCTATGTGCAACCTGTGACGTCACCCACTCGAAGACGAAGCGTGATTTTTGTTGAATCATCACTTTGCGTAATTAACTCACAATCGCCACTATTCACACTTATTTGGGTATTTTGTTAACCCCAAAATTGCTCTAGAGATCATCCAGATCTATTTCACAACTCCCCACTCCCAGTACTCGAATAGAAACGGAAAAAAAAAGATTCCCCGTATTTCACACGTAATCACCCATGTATACACGTAATCACGACCCACTCAGTCCTTCAACACTGACTCGTCGCCTTGGGTGAGGTCGCCTATGCCTTGGGCATCAACGTTACCAATTAGTCTATTAGTAATCTCCCTCTTTCGACACCATTAAAGACATGGGACATCGCTCGCTGCCATTAAAATCATCATCCCACCGCTGCCACCATTAAAATCTGTTACGGGAACAGATTCAACACTTTTTTTGAAAGTGTACGTAGCGTAATCCTAGCGATCTTTCTTCAGGAAAAAGACGTATAAAGATTCGACCCATGATAACACCCACATTTTTTTCCTCTCTCTCAACTCTCTCTCTCTCATCGTTTTCCGAAGCTCATCTACCCGACCTCACTCATTCTCTCAAAGCAATTAAATGGACTATTTAAAGAAACACAATCGTTTCTTACAAAAATAGGTTTATTATTCAAATAACCCAACAAGAAATGAATAAAACAAAGCAAAGATTAAAATGCATAATAAATGAATTATCGAGTCAGATAACTAAACTCTAAACTGCAAAGCACTTCTGATTAAAGAAGTCTCATTATGGCTAATAGCCTGGAAATCCCCAAAATCTCACATACTCACAAATCAATAAATAAAAGTCATGTAAAAAAAAACAGTCTACCACATAAAGAGATTGACATTGCAAATGACTTGCATGTCCTTTTTCTCAAACTCCCAAGTCCACATGTTATTCCAACATGTCCACAGACATCTGTCGAAAGAATTAAACATGATAGAAAACTCCCAAAAATATATGAAATGCAAAACACAATAATGGAAAGTGTAAAATGCATAGCCAAGATATGGCAAACGTAACATAACAAAATAATAATATAAAAGAGGTATGAATATTCATATTAAATCTCCCACACCAGTTCAAAAGTTCATAATGATTAGAAAATCATGGTAAAAATCACAAGTTCAATTTCCTCCCATAAAAACAGAGATTTGAAACTCTACCTTATCTGCCGATTTTCCAAGCCTGGATCCTCTCCAAAGCTATGTCTAGACAACTGCAGTTCTGTCACGTTAATGAACGATCAAACTCACTTTTAGGGCAGATTTTGGCATAATCTAGATCAAAGTAACGCACGTACTCACGAATATACATAACTCTCCGGAGATCACCTGACCGGCAATATTGCTGAGGAATCAAACTATTTGCTGAATACAAAGATTTTGCAACTGACGGCTCGGTCAGTACCATCTCACTCCAAAAATTCTTTCATCACATCTTAAAGCATTGAAGCTATGAAATGCATATATGTGTCCTTTAAATATATATATATATATATATATATATATATATATATATATATATATATATATATATATATATATATATATATATATATATATATATATATATATATATATATATATATATATATATATATATATATATATATATATATATATATATATATATATATATATATATATATATATATATATATATATATATATATATATATATATATATATATATATATATATATATATATATATGTATATATACTATATATATATATATATATATATATATATATATATATATATATATATATATATATATATATATATACATATATACATATATATGTATATATATATATATATATATATATATATAATATATATACATATATATATATATATATATATATATATATATATATATATATATATATATATATATATATATATATATATATATATATATATATATATAATCCAATGTCGGGTCAGTGAAAATATATAACTGTCCATATGCATTTTATTATAATATTTATGTTTCACAACTCCTCATAGTTGCATTTTCTAGAATCATGGCAATCAGTAAAATTGAAATCAAAATCACAAATTAGAATTACAGTTACAATAAAACGTTCAGAATAAAATGACTAAAACCTATCCTAAAAGAACAAGTGAAAGGCTGTGACAGCTTACCCAGAAGGAAGTTAAAAACAAACTACTGTACTTGCATTGAGTATTACCAGAGAGAGGGGGAGAAAAATAAATAAATAAATAAACATACATATAGAGAAGAAACAGTTCAACAAGACCATCAGGCAATAAACAGTTGTGTAGAGGATGTTTGGGAGTTTAACGGTGGTACAGTCAATTTGATAAGAATAGACTCAAGTATTGTTAAATCATTTGCTTTTTGTACCTGTCCTATTATTGAAAAATCTTTATTTTCTATGAAAGTTTTACACATCCTCGAATGATTCTTGATATTGGACTGTTTAGGGCCGGACAATCTGCTCCCAGTTCTGAAGCTGACTCCTCTATGAGCATCGATGTGAACTCACAACAGCCTCTTAGTACATCCGACATAGATCCCCTGACTACATCGGGGCACTTGTTCTTATGCATATCTGCATAATAAATAACCCATTCGAGGAATAATTCCATATCAAACAAATAATCTTTTATCTATGCGAGGCCAGCTGACAAAATGTAACCATCGAGTTATGGTTGCACCCACAGCAACCTTTTTCTTTCGGTAACCTTTCAGAAATTTTAATAGTAGTGTAATTACGGTAGTAATAACATTTGGGATAAAATAATATTCATTTTTCATTAAAAATTCATTATCATTTTTGTGGCAAATAACTGTTCAGAACAGTTCAATCATATGGACGAAAATTATACTACATTGTTGTATTGTTGTTTGTGATTGGTGATGAAACATAAACATAATAAAACCATTTTCACCTAAGATATGCCAATAATATATAAGGTAAAAATGGTTTTATTATGTTTATGTTTCATCACCAATCACAAACAACAATACGACAATGTAGTATAATTTTTGTTCATATGATTGAACTGTTCTGAACAGTTATTTGCCACAAAAATGATAATGAATTTTTAATGAAAAATGAATATTATTTTATCCTAAATGTTATTACTACCGTAATTACACTACTATTAAAATTTCTGGAAGGTTACTGAAAGAAAAAGGCCAGCTGACAAAATGTAAACGTTGAGTTTTGGTTGCACTCACAGCAATCTTTATCTTTCAGTAACCTTTCAGAAATTTTAATGGCAGTGCAATTACGGTAGTAATAACATTTAGGATAACGTCAGTCATACGAACTATAATTATGTATGATAATTATCGTACATTATATCGTATTGTTAGGGGTTTGTGACTGGCGATGAAATGTAAACAAAACAATGGTTTCTCTGTTAGGCGATGTGTGTAGGAAAAACATGATATAGAATCGGCTTTATTTCATTTATTTTGAATTTCTAGGGATACAGTAAGGAAAACAGCATTTGTAATAACACCATCTTTACATAAGTATTTCATAAGATACCTGTTGTTGCAAAAGCTAGCCTATACACAGATGGTTTTGTAATTTAGCAGTCATCTTAAACTGTCGTCTTATACTGCAGATATGAGATAATGAAAATTTGCCATAATTTTCGACCTCATCTTATCTAAAGGTTGTCTTATACATGGAAATACACGGCAAGTTCCAATTTCGCACCATTGCTGAGGTTAGTGCGTGAGTAAACGTAAACAACAACAGCCACTACCCTTGGCTGGATTTTGTCTGTAAAATCAGATGTCCGTTGGTTCCGGGTCTGTCAATGCGAGGTTTACTGTATGTCATTCCTAATATGCATGTGTTATTAGTCCTCCTAGCAATGTTGTTTGCATTACTTTAGCTAGAAGCTGTCAGAGTCAGCTGGGTAGTTGGCCGAGACTCTAAACTGAGACAGAGAATAACATTTTCAAGTCTACAGTGTCTATAATAACCATAGTCTGGCGCCAGATTTTAATGATATGTTTTCTGTGAGTGCAATAAATGCAAAATCAGTCTGCAGTGATCCAGTAGTGTGGGTCCAAAATGTCAAGTATACCTTAGTTTAACCAGACCACTGAGCTGATTAACAGCTCTCCTAGGGCTGGCCCGAAGGATTAGATTTATTTTACGTGGCTAAGAACCAATTGGTTACCTAGCAACAGGACCTACAGCTTATTGTGGAATCCGAACCACATTATAGCAAGAAATGAATTTCTGTCACGAGAAATAAATTCCTCTAATTCTTCATTGGCCGGTTGGAGAATCGAACGCGGGGCCAGCAGAGTGCTAGCTGAGAACAGTACTCACCCGTCCAATGAGGAACTAGTGTGGTCAAAGGTCTTAAATGAAAGTGTTTGTTCCTCCCAAAAAACACATCAGGAAGGGCCTAGTTGTTGACTCAGTGTCAGGAATCCATATGTGTTATGAGTAACTAATCAAACGATAAACTGGGAATCAATCCACACGTGAAGTTTGATGAAACAGATGTATGGACAGTGAAACTCAGGAAAATTATATTAACCTTGGCAACAATTTGGACTCTCAGACAGGTCCCATATAAAGGGCCATATTGAAGCAGATGGACAGTGGAGAAATAGTTATTGAGGGAGAGAGATGGACTGAGTGGTGATAGCAGGAAGTGATCTTGATAAGTGTAGCATTCAAGACCATGAACAGAAACGAAGTCCACATTGTGGGACTTAGAATTTTTAGTGATACCTCTCTCAGACAGACTCCGTTTCAAACATCCAGAATTAACACAGGTGGAATTATATTCTAAAAATGGGATAAAAAAATTAAGAAAACTAAACAGGCTAAATCAATCTTTTAAAGTGATAATTCATTGTCGCACTTTAAGAACTGTTAAAGAAGAAATACGAATTATGTAAAATTGTTCCCACTGAAAGTAGACAACAAAGCTTAAGCAAAGATGCCTTCTATACATGTCTACCTGAGACCAGATTGTAAAGAACAAAATCTGGACAGATATATACATACACATATTTTTATATATATATATATATATATAATATATATATATATATATATATATATATATATATATATATATATATATTATTATATATATATTTATATATATATATATATATATATATATATATTTATATGCATATAATATATATATATATATATATATATAATATATATGTCCCCTAAAAAGAATCCCATAAAACACTATTTAAATTTGCAACCATATATTTCGACACTTGCTTCTGTGCCCTGTTCACTGGTAGAATATGGACAGATGAGATGTTACAGAGGTATATATACAAAACCTAACTGTAGGTGTCTGGGCATTGTCCCTGATGGTATGCAGGTGACCGTTTCCTAAGAAGGTGACTGAGAGTAACAAATTTCCTAGCGGTTTTTAGCCTCATTAACTCCCGTTTGGCGACGATTCTGGAGTCTTGTTCTCTGGCCCACCTTCTTTACTTCTTCAGATCTGAGGATTAGAACGTCGATGTCGTCCGATTTCTAATGTCCTCCTGACAATTTCATGTTGTTGGTTTGATTGATGATAGCAGATTCCAGCATCTTTCTTTTGTACGGACAGCTACTTTTGAAAACCAGCTCTGCCCCCCCCCCCAGCTTATGGAATGGCCAGTGTCTCTGGGTTGGGGGGTCGAGCTGGTTTTCAAAAGTAGCTGTCTGTACAAAAGAAAGATGCTGGAATCTGCTATCATCAATCAAACCAACAACATGAACTTGTCAGGAGGACATTAGAAATCGGACGACATTGACGCGTTAATCCTCAGACCTCTTCTGAAGAAGGTGGGTCAGAGAACAAGACCTCCAGAATCGTCGCCAAACGGGAGTTAATGAGGCCAAAAACCGCTAGGGAATTTGTTACTCTCCACCTTCTTAGGAAACGGTCACCTGCATACCATCAGGGACAATGCCACACCTACATATGTTTTGTATATATACCCTTGTAACATCTCATCTGTCCATATTCTACCAGTGAACAGGGGCACAGAAGCAAGTGCCCAAAATATATGGTTGCAACGTTTAAATAGTGTTTTATGGGCCTTTTTTTATATTCATATTACACTGTGGTATTACAGGAAAAGACATTCATATACAGTCATACCTCGAAATTACGCGAGGTTAGGTTCCGGAGCCCCTCGTGCAAGGTGAATTTTCGTGTAAGTTTGGCATGGTCTTTAAAAGTGCTAATAAATGTTCATTTCCAGAGTTTAAGTACTAAATATGACCCTAATCATGCTCCCAAAGTATTAAGCTAACTTTTAAATGAACTAAAGTTAGTGTAATTTTATTTAAAATTTAGCTTATTACCCTTAAAAAGGAATACAGTAAATGGTTGACATAAAAATTGAGTACTG
Source organism: Macrobrachium rosenbergii (assembly GCF_040412425.1). Taxonomy (NCBI): domain Eukaryota; kingdom Metazoa; phylum Arthropoda; class Malacostraca; order Decapoda; family Palaemonidae; genus Macrobrachium; species Macrobrachium rosenbergii. The sequence continues at coordinate 289,393 of NC_089748.1, read as the reverse complement.
CACAGTTTCATAATAGCGCATTTACAGTAGGTGCGTCATTATACTAATGTTACCCCTAATTCATGGGATGCCGTTTTCTTTGTCACTTAGAGTAAAAGCCGTTTTCTTTGCGTCACTAGGCAAAACGTCACAGTCAACAAAAGTACAATTCCATAAAACATCGAAAAACATGAACATAATGTTCGTAGAAGGTAGTACAGTTCAGGTAAAATTCAATCAATTTAAAATTATATACTGTACAGGTAATGACGTACCAGAGATATAATAAGTTGTAAAAGTATGTTTGAGCGCTAACTACGAATGAATGAGAGAGAGAGAGAGATTGTAATAAAGTAACTGTACTGCTTTTGTATCGTATTTATGCGCAGATATATAAATACAAATTTTCCATTCTGATTTTACACCTAAAAACACAAAAACTTAAAAATTAAACACACTTTCTACAGGGGTATCATCTTTGAAAAATGCAGTAACTAAGGGTATCACATCTTGTAAAAGTACACCAACTGAATGTGCTGTAATTACATGCACATACAGATTGCACCAGCAATTTTCTCCGAGGTGAACAGAGTAATTTTCAAAGAATGATACTTATACAACTCTTAGTTACACCTCTGATATTACATTAACGAATTCATTTTATCAAGTGAGCGCGACTGAACAACCTCATCTCAAGGTCATGTAAAGTCCTTGTGACAAAGACTTTGCAAATGGACATAATACTTGTATGATATTTATGTACAGAAATATAAATATAAATTTTCCATATCGATTTTATAGTTAAAAGCATGAAAACTTATAAATGTACTTCAAACATTAAACAAGCATTTTCTGCAGGGGTATCATCTTTGAAAAGTGCAGTAACTTTGCAAATGGGTATCACATCTTGTAAAAGTACACTAACTGAATGTGCTGAAATTACCTTTGCATCATATTTATGCATGTACAAAAATAAAAATAATACATTTTCGATACAGATTTTACACATGAAAGCATGAAATGCATTTTTCATAGAGATTTTACACATGAAAATTTGAAATGCATTTTTGATAGAGATTTTGCACATTAAAACATGAAATGCATTTTTCATAAAGATTTTACACATAAAAGCATGAAATGCATTTTTCATACAGATTTTACACATAAAAGAATGAAATGCATTTTTATACAGATTTTACACATAAAAGCATGAAAACTTGTAAATTACTTAAAAATTAAACACCCCACTTCTGCAGGGTTTCTCAAGAATTTCGTGTGTCTGTGAAAAAATCGTGTATGTCCATTAGTTAGGTTCCAGTGAAAAGTTTGTGTGTGTGTGAATTAACAACTCAATCGTGTAAGATCGAAGTATTACTGTATATATATATATATATATATATATATATATATATATATATATATATATATATATATATATATATATATAATAGAATGTATGTATATACAGTAAACCCCCTTTTTTGCTGGGGATATGTACCACAAGCCCCTGCGAATAGTTAAAATCTGTGCATAGGTAATCCTCCCCTCCAAAAACACTTATAACTGCCTATTTGAAAGTTCAAATACCAAATGTATACCTTAAACTAGCATCCTACATCAAAAATACCTTTAACTATTATCCTATTACCGTATTAATCTTTGAAATGACATTATTAATATAATTTTCAAAGTCATCTTAAACATTTAACCCTTAAAAATATATACACACCTACTTCTAACCCTTCCAGCCAATAACAGAGAGAGAGAGAGAGAGAGAGAGAGAGTATATCTTTCTGTCAACTACTCTCATTTTCTATCTATCTATTATCTATCTCTCACATTCTGAGTGTCCTTTGACATGGGAGAGAGAGATTTTGCAGTATCCTTCGTAGCTATTTTATTTGACCACCAAGTGGGCAACATGCTATTTGCCACCAAGTGGGCAACTTTTTCTACCCATTGCAGTCAGTATGCCAAGATAAATTGACAGATTACACCCCCCTCTGCTGCAAGCTTCAGAGAAGACTGGGGGTCGATTTTATATTAAAATTTTACATAATTTACTATAGAAATGCATAAATGTAATTATAGCATGGAAAATATGAAAAAAGTAACATCACGGTTATCTATATAAAACTACAGTATACAAAACAAACACATGTTACATATCCATAAAAAATCTCAGTGAGAGAGAGGGAGAGAGAGAGAGAGACTCTTCAGCCAGGTGCTAACCCTTTTTTTCTTATGACAGTTATCCCTTCATCCCTCCCCCTAAGTCGGATACAGAAAAAGATCGGGGATAGAACTAAAATCTTACAGATTCACTATATGTTCTTTAATGAATTTATACTTTGCTGTATTTACATTAACCCTTTAACGCCGAGCCTCTATTTACAAAAACGTCTCCCGTATGCCGGCGGCTTTCGGGAGTTAGCGCCAAAGCGGAAAAAAAGTTTTTTTCAAAAAATCACAGCACGCTTAGTTTTTAAGATTAAGAGTTCATTTTTGGCTCATTTTTTTGTCATTGCCTGAAGTTTAGTATGCAACCATCAGAAATGAAAAAAAATATCATTATCATATATAAATATTGAAATATATGACAGCGCAAAAAAATTTTCATATATAATTTTATACAAATCGCGCTGTGAGCAAAACGGTTAAAGCTAACGGGTTATTTTTTTTTTCTATTGTACACTAAATTGCGATGATTTTGGTATATAACAAATTGTAAAACGATCAAAGCAACACAGAGAAAATATTATCACAAAATGATGCATGAATTATTTAATGCGCGGGCGTAAAAAAATTTTTTTTCAAAAATTCACCATAAATCGAAATATTGTGCTAGAGACTTCCCGTTTGTTGAAAAATGAAGCTAATTGATTGAATATTACTAGACTGTAAGTGTTTTAGCTTACAATTGCAGTTTTCGACCATTTCGGTCGAGTTAAAGTTAACCGAAAGTCAAATTTTTTCTTTATCGTGATTTATATGAAAATATTTCAAAACTGATAAAAGCTACAACCATGAGTTATTTTCTGTTGTATTGTACATGAAATTGCGCACATGTTCATATATAAAAGTTTATGTAACGACTAATATAAAACGGTGCAAACATTATGACAATGTGACGAAAAGAATTTCTGAGATGTTCGCCGAAGTTACGCACAAGCGACGTAAGGAAAATGTTTTTTTCAAAAATCCATGAATCGAAATATTGTGCTTGAGACTTCCAATTTATTGCAAAATTAATGTAAATGATTGAATATTACTAGAATGTAATAGTTTTAGCTTACAATTGCGTTTTTCGACCATTTCGGTTGACCGAAGGTTGAAATTTTGGCAGTTATCGTGATTTATGTGAAAATATTTCAAAACTGATAAAAGCTACAACCATGAGTTATTTTCTGTTTTATTCTACATGAAATTGCGCACATTTTCATATATAAAAGTTTATGTAATGACTAATATAAAACGATGCAAACATTACGACAACGTGACTAAAGAATTTCTGAGATGTTCGGCCGAGTTACCGCGCGCAGACGTAAGGAAAGAGTTTTTCTTTTCAGAAATTCACCACAAATCGAAATATTGTGCTAGAGACTTCCAGTTTGTTGCAAAATGAAGGTACATAATTGAATATTACTAGAATGTAAGAGTTTTAGCTTATAATTGCGTTTTTACCATTTCCTTGAGTTAAAGTTGACCGAAGGTTGAAATTTTGGCAGTTATCGTGATTTATATGAAAATATTTCAAAACTGATAAAGCTACAACCATGAGTTATTTTCTGTTGTATTCTACATGAAATTGCGCACATTTCCATATATAAAACTTTATGTAACGACTAATATATAAAACGGTGCAAACATTACGACAACGTGCCGAAAGAATTTCTGGCGCGGACGTAAGGAAAAACTTTTTTCAAAAATTCACCATAAATCGAAATATTGTGCTAGAGACTTCCAATTTGTTGGAAAATGAAGGTAAATGATTAAATATTACTAGAATGTAAGATTTTTAGCTTAAAATTGCGTTTTTTTACCATTTCGGTCGAGTCAAAGTTGACCAAAGGTTGAAATTTTGGCAGTTATTGTGATTTATATGAAAATATTTCCAAACTGATAAAAGCTACAACCATGGGTTGTATTTTGCTGTATTTTACATGAAATTGTGCACATTTTCATATATAAAACTTTATGTAATGGCTAATATAAAACAGTGCAAAAATTACGACAAAATGACGAAAGAATTTCTGAAATTTTTGGCCGAGTTACTGTGCGGACGTCAGGAAAAAGTTTTTTTCAAAAATTCACCATAAATCGAAATATTGTGCTAGAGACTTCCAATTTGTTGCAAAATGAATGTAAATGATTGAATATTACTAGAATGTAAGAGTTTTAGCTTACAATTGCGTTTTTCGACCATTTCGGTCAAGTCAAAGTTGACCGAAGGTTGAAATTTTTTGTAGTCAACGTACGGTACGTCCACTTGGCACACAACAGACAATTTTAGGCGTTTAAGGGTTAATATTACTATTTGAAAATTAGTAAATCATTTATTTATCATTCAAAACACATAAACATTGTTACATATGCATAAAAATGCTCTCATCTCAGCAAGAGAGAGAGAGAGAGAATTATTATTTTTATTATTTAATTATATTATTTAATCTTATTAAAATTATTTTTTGAAAATTAACACTGCAAATCATTATTTTATCATAACATATATATGTACAGTCAGCTCCACGGGAGTTAAGATGAATTACCACCGATGGATAAACATGGTAACTCTCTGAAGTAGTAGCAGTTCCTGGATATGCAATTTATGAATCCTTGTGCATAGACGTTTTGTAAGGAAGGCACTGATTGGTAAACTCTTCTCTGATTTCTACACATATTTATAGCATATTAGTTTCGCTTCTTTTATGAGATATAGCTACCAAAATACGTAATTAGCATGATTACTGAACATATTCTCTCATTCTGCATGTAAAGAATTTGTAAAGTAATTGTGTGTGTGTGTGTGTGTGTGTGTGTGTGTGTGAAGGGATAAAAGTTCTCATTTCACTCGTTATAGCATATTCTAAACGAATAAATTAGGATTTTGACCGCCATTCACATCCTTATGACCTGGTCGACTATGCTTTTGCGAGTTGGCTTGGCCTTCTTTGCGAACAGTTAGTGCACATCATTCCACGATAAGGTTTTCATTGCATTTTCAGTAAAGGCAGTCACAGGATGAGAATCTGTTGTTATATAGAAATCGTAACTGTAATAACACCACCCCGAGTATAGTTGATCTACCATTATAATACTAATATGAGGATTATTATCCACTAATGGACCCCATCGATTATTAAACGCTTTTGCTTACCGAGAGAAATTGATTTGTTTCTAACAAGACACTTATTTTGTGGTGAATTGTTACTGCTAATCATAACTATTTTTGATTATAGAGCATGAAATATTTGAGTGCATAATTATAAAGCACTATAAATGTGACCGTTGAGAGAAGAATGTAGGGTAGAATCGCCTATCTCGCCATTGCTTTGTAAAGTATCACATTCTTTCATTATGGTTGTAGAGATCTAATGTAAAAAGTAAAAGTATTTCTTTATAGAAGAAAGTGATTTGATAATAAAATTATATCTTCTTTCCAATCGTGCTAGATCTTATTTCTTTAATCAAGACTTAAAGGGACAGTTATGTTTTCTCACATGAAGTTGTTACCTTTTTTCATGCACCCTCTATTTTTCTTGTCTTTTATTGGTGATAAACGTTTTGATATATTACATCGTTTTCACTTGCTTACAACTTTCATTCTACAGTATGTTGTATTTTGGATTACAGGATCTTTACCAAGATCCCTTACTAATTCCTAACTTCCTCTTTTTAAGCCCCGTTTTTTTTTTTTTTTTTTTTTTTTTTTTTTTTTTTTTTTTTATATAACGGTCATGTGATTACTGCGCATTAGGATTTCATAATGTTAGATACTGAAATGTCTGATTCATGCTGAGAATAATGCTAACATCCGGAAATATTAGGATTCAAGAAATATATTTTTAATTTTTTAGTGGGCAAGATGCTTCACCATACACCTATGAAATGTTTTCTGCATATGCAAATGAAGTTTGGGGCCCATCAGAATATCACTACCAAATCATGTCGTGGAAAACAACGTAAATGAACGTATTGAATTCAAATCATTTTCCAAAATGAAATTTCTATTTGATTTGTTTACTGACATATTTCTTGTTTACCGATACATTTCTATGCCCTTTGCAAATTAGAATATAAATATCAACAGTTTTCTATCACCATATTTCTTATCTTTTGTTCTCGTATTTGTAGAACCTAATCATCAAGAATCCATTCATAAATATTTTTTGTTCTTAGATGTTGATGTGAATATGGGAAAATCAAATACATCTGGTGGACATTTTATGAAAAGAAACCTTTTTATTAAACAAGGCAAAAAAATTTATCGATTATTACAGGTGGCAGTTAGCCCCAGCATTAATATTGAGACCAGCCACTGTTCTGCTCCATCACGCTGCTCCATCACCTGGGACGGATGCCATATGGTTGTAGATGACCTATGGTGTCCTCCTTTAAACTTCCCACTCGTTCAAAACAAACTTCCCACTCGTTCTCCATGTGGTGCATGAGCTGTTGCGATGTTCTTTCTTCAGCAGGCTCCCATGCATTTACAATATTGGCCCACACATTTTCTATGGGGTTTAGATCACAACTACGGCTCTGCCAGTCAAGAAGATCGATGTGACTTTGTTCCTGAAACCACCGGTTCACCACTCTGGCCTTGTGTATAGGACAATTGTCATGCATAAATATTATCCTCTCTGGATAGGGCAAGGCATACTGACGAACAGAAGGCAGCATTACTTCTTCGAGGATCTTGATATATTGGTCTGCCGTAAACCTACCCTCTATCTGGGTCACCTCCCCAACTCCATGAAGAAAGATCCAGCCCCAAACGTTCGCCGTTACTTAGCTGCTTTGTGCTTAGTTGTAAATGTTGTCCCAGTTATATCTGTTAAGAGAAAAGTAAAATATAAATTGCGTTTTCTTGAAAGGTTTATAAGAAAAGTTCATATTCGCGTTTATGATTTTTAAGCTCTTAGACACAATTTCAAACAATTGCTTAATTATTCTGAACATGATGAGTTGGTTACAGTAAAAAAAAGTATCTAAAATCTCATCAGGGTTAATTACATACAGGTGAAAAGTTCATAGTGCTGCAGCCCAGGTGAAAGGGAGGCGTAGAGGAAGAGAGGGGCCGAAATGAGGTTGGAGGTGAAATATTTGGTGGACTATATTAATACGTTATATAATAAAAAAACTCAAATGTATTAACTTCCAAAATTCAGTATAGACCTATAAATCAGGGAAATAGAAAATCATGTAGACCTGCTGAAATAAGTTCTGATTCATTTAGTACTCAATGATTACATAGTTATGCCTCCAAAATTTGTACAGCAATGAATAAAACACTAAAAACTGCGTATTTTAAATGAATGAATTTTACCATGGGACATATTGACACAAATGTTTTCTCTTCGGAGAAAATAACTCTAGACCAGTAGTCCAATCCTTCGTTTAAGTATTGCTGGGAAAATTGCAGTCGAAGCTGGCAATGTATGTCGGTTAACTTCCATTTTTTGCCTGGTGTGTTATGGTGAATTTCATTCTCATGTAATCGGTGTCTGATCAAACTGGCCGACACGGAGCTGCAGCTGATCCCTTGTGGCGACTGCGTTGGTAAATGGGTGTGTCAGCACGTCTTCTACAATTCTTTGGTCCTCAGCTGACATGGGTATCCTTGATGGACCTGGTCTAGGCCGATCTTCAACAGTATGCTCCTCCTGCCACCTCTTGAGCCAGCGATAAACAGTGGCTCTGTAAAGTCCAACCTCTGCTGCAATTTCCATCGGGGACACACCACTTTCGCTCATTCCGACGATCATCCCCCGCAAAGCGATGTTTTCATTGCGTCCTTCCATTCCGTGATCTAGATTCAAATGGCTCAGCTTTGACCTTGATTATCAGCTCATCTCTGTTATAAAACAAGTTCACTCCCTATGAGATTGAACTATCAAATCTGAAGTCATATAATTCATCGATAAGTTATTTGTTATCTAAGTAACAAAACTTATCTGAATGATATAACATTATCATAAGACACCTAAATAACCTGAACATCATAACACCCAGTAACAAGACCACTCCTTAATTCACTAGTTAAACAGTACCCCCTCACCTAGAAAGGAAGAAACAAACACCACAGACACAGTAACCATTGGTTATAATCTTACACTCGAATATCTTACTCATATTTTGAAATATCACCTTTTAGTATTTCGGTTGATATGATTTTTCCTAGGCATTCATTCAAAAATATTTTTTTATTTTTTTTATTTGTAACAGACAAAGTGTATTCTCTGGTGAAATGCTGCCTGATGACAATTTGAAGTCAGCTAGTAGTAGTAGTAGTAGTAGTACTATTATCAGTATTTTATCATTATTATCAGATAGACTAGAGTTTGGCTCATTATGGTTATGTTTCTAGATAACAACCTCTAATAACCTCACCATGATAGCGGACAAACCCTTTGCAAAGACGGTCTGTCCAACTCACAAACGTGTAGCTGATTTCGCCATAAGGACAGGAATGGCAGTCAAAATCCTATCATTTATACGTTTAGAATATGCTATAATGAGCGAAATGAGAGAACTTGTATCCCTTCTCACACACACACACACACACACACACACAATTACTTTACAGATTCGTTACAATGAATTTCAGGATGTTATTCACAGAGCTGTGATTTTTCATTTTACATGCAGAATGAGAGAATATGTTCAGTAATCATGTTAATTACGTATTTTGGTAGCTATATCTCCTAAAATCAGCGAAACTAATATACTATAACTATATGTAGAAATCAGAGAAGAGTTTACCAATCAGCGCCTTCCTTACAAAAGTCTATGTGCAAGGATTCATAAACTGCATATCCAGGAACTGCTACTACTTCAGAGAGTTACCATATTTCTCCATCGGTGGTAATTCGTCTTAACTCCCGTGAAGCTGACTGTACATACAGTACAGTATTTAGTCATGAAAACAATATGAAAATACAGAATATTGTTCTGTGATAAAATCCACAAATGGATGAGTTTTCCTGCAAATAATTTATAGATAGGTTCCACAGAAAATTCTATGAATTGCTGAGAATCGAAACCAGGGTGTTTATTTGATATATATATATATATATATATATATATATATATATATATATATATATATATATATATATATATATATATATATATATATATATATATATATATATATATATATATATATATATATATATATATATATATATATATATATATATATATATATATATATATATATATATATATATATATATATATATATATATATATATATATATATATATATATATATATATATATATATATATATATATATATATATACATATATATATGTATATTCATATATATATATATATATATATATATATATATATATATATATATATATTATATATATATATATATATATATATATATATATATATATATATATATATATATATATATATATACATAAACATACATACATATTGTCATAAACTGGTGAGAAACTGAAACAAAATTATAATGATGCTGCCACGAAACCAAGGAAGTCCAGCTTATGAGCAAAAGGAAAAGTTATTTGAAAACTTACCTTAGATTTTCCTGGATTTACAATTGAATGGGGAAGGTCGCCATATGGGAATTAGAATTCTTTTACAAATTTACAGGGATTTATTTACAGAGACTTAGCAAATAAACAATGAGACACAGAACAACATAATCACTAAGGGGCAGATTCAGTTATAGGACACAGGGAACAATGATGCAATGATTTGGCAACAAGCAAGTTAATTAAAAATGGGGCCAATATATAATACAATCAGTCCAATGATCATAATAATAACATTCAGTCTTGCCCTGATTACACGAAATAGTCTCAGGTAATGCAAATGGTGGAACTCCAGGATGGGAGAATAACTCATATGAACATTTTCGGGCCACAACGGAATTCGGTAATGACTGCGACCAGGAATTTTCAGGATTTTGGTGGCAGACGAGATACTGAAGCATGGAATTGCGATCGGTCCGCGTGTCTCCCCTGAAAGAGACGTTCTAAGTTAGGAATGACGTTATACACTGAAGGAGATGGAATCCACCTCTGAAATATCACCCAATACACGTTCTTAAATACTAAACATGATGTAGCCTAGAAGATGATTATCAGAAAATCATGTAATCACAGACTTGGAATCGTATTCGATTGGGGCTTTTGAAACAAGGAACATGTGATCGCACTCACACAAAGATAAAATCAAGACTGATATGGCTTAATCTAAATAGCCCTTAAATTGCACTGGGGGAGGGATAATTGATGGTTATCACGGGATCTTTATTTGAATTCAAGGCATGTAAATGGCAAGGGATGGGATACAGGCAGGATTCGAACAAAGAGAATTGCTTTGTGGAGGAAGAAGTTAAAGTTTAAAGAAATGGAATTTTAAGGAGTTTAAGTAAAAGGGGCGAGGGCTGGTATTTGACTACTTGCAACGTACGAACCTTTTATGACTATTGTTGGCGCCTAACAGCCGTTCCAGTTGTCCGTTGAAGTCAGTTCAACCAGCGGAGAGGAAAAAATGCAGCGCGTCCGCTACAGATAAGTTCAGAGGAGCGTCTGCCTGCTTCAAAAACATGGCTTCTTGGAGCGTCGAGCTTTTGGGCCACCCGTACCTGCAAGTATGTCAAAAGAACCAGCAAAGAGGGCAGAGGAAAAGCACACTTATCATTATATGCCTACAGATTAGAATCCTACCTGTTCCCTAGCGCTAAATGGCCCTTTTGGCCTCCCCATACCTACATGTCTCCCCATCGCGTGATGGGGGTGGAAAAGGGGGTTTGTATTGTTCTCTGGATCGCCCGATGTTAGGAGGGGGAGGGGGGGAGGTAAGGAGGCCTAGCTAACGGCTACTGTCTGATTCAAGTAGTCTCAGTTTTGTCCAACGCCAAATTCCCCGACTCGATAAGCAAATGAATAACAGATGAATTCAAAATTAAATAAGGAAATCAAATTTACAGGAAGGGAGGGATGTTTATCCTTGACAGGTCCCCCTTAAAAAAGGCCCTTCACACCCTTTCGGGTGTGAGGGTCTTAGCTAATTCCTCCCAACTGGCCCGTGACCCTACATAAGGTGGATTGTGGCTCTGCACATCTAAAGGAACCTACCTAACTGCTAAGAGGGGTTCTGAATTGGCTAATTTACAGGCCTAACCTACCTAAGGGTATAGATACGGCTACTAACTGGCTAGGATGACGGGAGAAATCTACGCCTAGACAAATGCACACTGTAAACACCTAACCTAACCTAACTACTATCCCCATGACTCTGGCACTGAACGAGCTGGCACTAACGAATGGCACACACTGAGTTATGATCGGCACTACGCTTTACGATTAACACGCAACAAATTGAAACATGACGCACCTGAAGGGTAATTCACAATGTATGATTAAGTAATATATCAGTTTGAGTCTAGAGTGGGTTGGAAGGAGGTTAGTTGGAAAAAGGTTAGTAGTACAAAGGCCTAAGTGGTTAATGGTTAATGCTACGGGCTCAGAGGTCACACAGGCTACCCTCTCTGGGCAGGTGCCAGGATCGCTCTGAGATGGAAGCAGCACTGTGCCAACGGGCACGAGTGCCAAGAGAGCTTATGGCTCTGACTCACTAAGTGAATTTCTTCCGCCCCTTCTTCTTCTTCGGGGCCTCCAGGGTCTGGCTAGGCCATTCCTAGGGGCGATGAGGATACTGACTCTGAAGAACGGCCAGGAGTGCCGTCAGGAGCAGGATCAGGGGCAGCCTCAGGGCTACGGGCTGGCCTCCTACTTCAGCTGCTGCGACAACCGTCGTGGGAAGAGAACCAGCGTCTGCGTCCTGGCCGGACAGCTCCTGGTCGACCAGAAAAGAGGTAATGTCCAGGCCTGCCAGAGGGTCGTCCTCAGCAGGTGGAAGAGTGTGGGAAGAAGAAACATCAGGGGTCGGAGGTTCACACTGTGCGATGATCACAGTGGTGAGATTTGGTGGATCTCCCGTAGGAGGATCCGAGTCATGTTCGGGGTCCGGCACTGGCACTAACTCAGGGCCAGGCTCGGGAAGTACACTTGGCAGGGAGCATCCAGCCAAGATGGGTGGAGCTTGGCACTGACCAGTGCTTGCAAGTGGCACTGGCAGCGAATTGGTGTCAGACAAAGCTGAAGGGGGACCCGGGGGATCAAGACCCCTCGGTGTCCCTGGCGTGATCTGGGACAGCGATTCCTGTCTTAATGAGAGGACTGGGCCTCTTAGTTCAGTGGAGTTGGCCGCTGCGGCTAGCCTACTGGGGCACTTTGACCATCTCTCGGAGTGGCCCCTTACATTGCAGGTCCTGCAGCAGTAATTTGTGCGATCCCTTTGGAATGAGGGAGTAATTCTTTGGTGGCCGTCCGGTCACAAGACCCGCGGACTAGGCCTAGCAGGTGAATGCGGTGGATTAGTATTGGCTGACGGTGGCACAGCTGTCACAAAGGCTGTGTCCCTATCTGAAGATGTGGCGCTGGATGTGCTGGCAGAAGCAGTCAGGCAACAGAGTGGTGTGGGGGTGGGACATCCCCAGAGGATGTCTCGACCAAGCAGGAACTCCACTCCGTGCCTAATTCGCTTGACAACGCCAAGACGATGCACCTTGTTGCTCCAAGGGGTGATCACCCTGAGCTCAACTGTGGGGACGGTCAGGGACTGTTCGTCCACCCAGGTCACGGTCCACTTGGTGTGCTCCTCTACCTTGGCACTGGCTGGCACTTGGGCCAATCGATCAGACTAATGTCTGAGCCAGTGTCGGCAGTAGTTGGCAGGTGCACTGGGGGCTGGAACCATCCAGAGAAGCCACTGAGACGGACTGTGTCCAGACCCTCTCAGGGTGAGTTCTCTCCGGCGGCTCAGCTAAGGAGGCGGTGGCACTAATCATGTTCACGTGCCTGGGTGTGACCACATGTTTTGGGCATGCAGGATACCCAGCAGAAGAGTGTCCTGAAGCTCCACAGTCTCGGCAGGGGCCCCGGTGATATGTTGATTTCCCGGCAGTGACGGTGTGCTGGGAAGATGGTGTTGAATTAGGCGGAGAGGAGGACTGACGGTTGCTGGTAGGCTGCCGAGAGTTGTTGCCCTGCTGATTGCTATCTTTATAGCGGCAATCTGCTTCAGCATGGCCATACCTTTTACAGATGGGGCACGGAGGTTTGTTAGGCGGGCCGTTCCATGAGCGATTGAGGCCTGAGAGGTGTCCGGGTGGCACTATTTTGCGCTGCAAGGTGCCATGGGAAGGATTGTATGTCTCCCAGGCATCAGCTAAGTGGCAGGCTTCCTTGAGGGTGGCTGGCTGCTTATCATTAAGATACACAGCCAGAGGCCCGGGCGCACACTGGAAGAGGTCCTCCAGCATGGTCCGGTTGAACAAATCCTCAAAGGTGTCGCACCGCATAGACTCTAACCAGCGGGTCCCAGCTTGGGTCTTGTGACAGGCCCATTCTGTCCAGGACCAGCCGACATTCTTAGCCATACCTCTGAATCTTTGTCTCCACCTCTCAGGGGTGATTTCATACGCCTTAGTGATGGCCTCATGGACGGCAGCCATGTCCCCTCGTTGATCTCTTTCCAGGGCCTGGTGAGCAGCCTTAGCCTTCCCGTCTAGGTGCTTGGTAAGCAGTAAGGCCCTCTCAGCCAGGCTGACGTCATAGGTCTCGAAGAGGAATTCGATCTCTTCGAGCCATTGTTCCGGCTTGTCTTCAGTCCATTTTCCCACAAGGTTATTGACTGTCAACAGAGAGGTATTTATGGCAGATGGAGTGGGGCTAGAGGCTTGTTGTGCTGCTAAAGCTTCTGTGCTTTCCTTCTTGGCTCTCTCCAACTCGAGCTCCCTGTCTTTGAGGGCTAGTTCATGCTGCCTTCTCTTTCTTCTCTTTTCTTCTTCTTGCTGTCTTCTTGCTGCTCTCTCTCCTTCTTTCTTCTTCTTCTCTCCGCTGCTCGGCTTCTTGCTGCCTTCTCCACTCTTCTCTTTCTTCTTCTTGCTGCCTTTGTTCTTCTTCATACTTTATCTTCTCAGCAATCTGTTCCTTTACAAACCTTTGAAGGGCCTGGCCGGAAAGACCATCCTCCTTCCCTATATTCCTAAAATATTGGTGCTCCTCGGTTGACATGTTGCTGATGGGGAAGGGGTGCTGAGTGAGTTACTTGGGTGTTCCCGGAGGAAAAGGTTTGTGACGATGAGGAAGTGTCCTTAGATTAGTGGCACTTCAATGAGTGGCACCTTTGAATGAGGTGGCACTGTGGATGAGTGTGCCATGCGAAGGTCACACTAGGGGAAAGCGTTCCTGAAGGAAGTCTGAGTCCTTATGGGCGGATACGCTAGCAAATGGAGTGCTCCTGAAGGCTCTATGGTCCTTATGGGCGGATGCACTGTTAATGGGGTGTTCCTGAAGGAGCTGCGGTCCTTATGGGCGGAAACACCGGTTGTATGGCACTCTGTTTCTTCAATACAGGTGCAATGGCTTATAAGAGGTTGCTTTGGTTGGTTGGCACTGTGGTGCCGGTGCGCTCCGTGGAGCAATGCAAAATGTCAGTGCATGAATTGGCACTGAAGGTGAGGTACTCTGCCTGAGCAGAAGGTAAGTAGGGAGTAAAAGGTAAATGAGAGACTCCAACAGAAGGGAAGAGATAGGAAAGTGAAAGGAGAAAGATAAGTGCTTCAGTGATTGGGTGCTTAGCAGTGCCGCAGATTAGTGGCACTGAGAGAAATGGAAACTGGATGTGGCACGAGTGGGTAGCTAGTTATGAGAACTAGTGGGTTTTTAATGCCTGACATGAGGACAGGCTAAAAGTTTCCTGCTAGCTGATTGGAGGAATAGCAACATTGTTTTCAAATAATTACCAAGTAATGGAATTTTTTATTTACTAACCTAATTTTCTCCCACAGATATATGTTTTGTCAATAAATAATGTTAACTTGCATAAAGAGTTTATAAAGCAATTGTGATGATAAAAATTTAATAACAACACTCTTGAAGTCAACGACAGGAGCTTGCTTTTCTAATTTTTACTTTTCACATGTTTTAACACCAATTGGGATAAACTACACTAAGCATAAGAAAAACATGTTATTATAAACTTTCTTTGAATACCAGAATCTACTAAAAACATGGAATTAATAAAATATTAGTGAAAACTTCCGGGGAGGTAAAAGGAACAGCCTGTGGCATTAGATAAAATTTAGATAAAATTACCTGATAAATGATCTGGTTATTCATGGTATCCACATGCCAGCAAATGTTGATGGGAAAAAACTTTTCAGAAAATATCATTATGATAAATATGATGATAAATATGAAGACGCTCTTTTTTTCTTTTACATAATAATAATGTACTTCCCTTATTATGAATTTCTTGCACAATTTCAAACTAGGGTAGCCTATGTCTAACACCATTTTTTGACAATTGCAATAAAATTTGTTCTTTAAATTAACAGTAAACAGTAGCTGATGCTTGATATAAGTTAAAAATGTATGTAGGCCTATGATGTAATATAGAAAGGATTTGCTAATTTTGTCGTAAAGGTATAGAATTCTATTAATAGCACCATTCTCGGTTTGAGGATACTGTAGTGTTCCATAAATTGCATAAAAATCATAATTAAACAATTCATAATTTCACCGAAATTCTTGCCCATCCCCGTAATTTGACAGTATAATTGTATATGTGTAGTTGATTTCTTTTTACTTCTCAAAATATCCGCAGAAACTCTGTTAACCTTATATGTGTCCTGAACAGAACGTAAGAAAAAAGTTTTCTTATCTTTGTCTGCTGTAACTTACATGAAAGAATAAGTTGTTAAGGTCCCGAAATATATTTTTATTAGCGCACCTACAAAAAGAAGCACAGAAACTTTTTCATTGCAGATATAGCCATTAAAGAATCTAAATGGGATTTCAACATTTACATAAATCAGAAATGAATAAATCAGGAAAATGCTGCAATGACAATCACCTGTGATAGTTTTTCCCTGTATCGCCGAGGCTGTTCCTTTTACCTCCTGGAAGTTTCTGATAATGAAGTTTTATTAATTCCATGTTTTAGACTCTGGTATTCAAAGAAAGTTTATAATAACATGTTTTTCTTATGCTTAGTGTAATTTATCCCATTGGTGTTAAAATATGTTATAAAAATTATGCAGTTATCCGAAATTGTTGACTTCAAGGGGTGTTGTTATTAAATTTAGACTTACCATCACAATCCTTTATAATCTCTTTATTCGTTAACATTATTTATTGACAAAACACATATCTGAGGGAGAAATTTAGTTAGTAAATAAGTTTGATTCAAATTATTTTAAAGCAATGATGCTATTCGTTTATTTGCAACCAATCAGCTATTTTCCGAGCTAAAAGGACACCTGCGATTCGGTGCAAATGTGCCTCGGTAAAAAAAACCGAGTTTAGTGGGCGCTGCCTGACATGAGGACAGGTAGGCTACAAGGGAGGCACACCATGCGCAATGGTTTTTTATCACTTGCAACACGCAAGTCTGAGATAAAATATACCCACTCCCACACGTCAGTTGGAACACGTGATAAGATACAATATATATGCGTTTTATAGTGTACACTAAATGATCTGGGCTGAAGCACTTGGAAAGAAAAAAGCTGGTATGCTTGATTACTCCGCTAAACACAAGCGTTCAGAAATTACGCGCTGTGTATATGATAAAATTTAATGGGTAATGAATTTGAAATTTCAGATTACGTATTAATATAATTCTTTGTATCTGCCTTTTATAATTTGTGAGTTGGTTCCCAAACTCGTAAGTAAATTAGGTCTGTCCGTGTTGAAATGAACTAATGAGAAAAAGGGAAAAAAAAATTCTCTCTCTCTTCTGAGCGATATGTAATGGCACGTATTTGTTATGAAATTTTAATCACTTTATTTTGGGTTTTAAAATACATTATGGTTGCGAAAATACGTTAATTATATTTTTGGGAATTGCTTGCCTAATAATCAAAAGCTTAGGGTATGTAGTAGGGTGTTTCAAATTGTTTCACAAAGTTTCACGAGTTTCAAGCACACAAGGAGGAGGCTCATTCCTTGAACGAACGTTGTGGGAACAATACTTTTCGTAGGCTCTTGCTTGTTGGCGACAGAACGAAGTGGAATTGGATATTTTCTTGCTAAATGCGGGTTTTAAATGCGAAATGAATTATTTAACTTTGAATATCAGCACTGTCTTTACGTTAATATTCTTTAATATGCACTGGGGCAGTCATTAAATAACTACTCTTGGAACTGTTTTTTTCTTCCAACACTGGGACAGTTTGCGCATGCACTATTTGAACACAACTGTTTCTCGCTAGCCGTATAAATGCCAGATATCGCTATACGGTTTCCTGTAATCTAATAGTTATTTCAAAATTTATCACTAACCAAGAAATGTACATTTTCTTTGCCGTAACTATTCCGAAATAAACTCCTAGCTACTGGTCCTAGCTTACACATGCAAAATTCCCTAACTAACACCTTCCTAATTCCTATATTTACTCGTCTAAAACTCGACACTTTGTCCTACACTCTAGAAATTTTGCGGGCGGACACTTCGCGCCTACCTCTCTGTTTTCGCTAATATAAGAACCCTATGCATTCCCCTGTGTTATGAACGCTTTTACAATATGAGAATTGTTGCATTTCTTTCTCTAAATATTAAAATATCACTTCTCTGATTCCCTTAATATTAGGACATGCACACACTCTGTTTACCAAGGTCGTCGGCTCCAATCGCTTTCCTGTGCTTTTGAATAATGAAATGATTACCGTGACTGAAATAATTGATTTTATATATTCCTGGTTTTTTCTAGTCTAGCTTAATAGCGAGGCTAATTAACGCTAATAGACTAATCCTGGCAATTGGTCGTCACTGTCATAAACTGGACTCTTGGCTGGTGAGAAATTGAAACAAAATTATAATGATGCTGCCACGAAACCAAGAAAGTCCAGCTTATGAGCAAAAGGAAAAGTTATTTGAAAACTTACCTTAGATTTTCCTGGATTTACAATTGAATGGGGAAGGTCGCCATATGGGAATTAGAATTCTTTTACAAATTTACAGGGATTTATTTACAGAGACTTAGCAAATAAACAATGAGACACAGAACAACATAATCACTAAGGGGCAGATTCAGTTATAGGACACAGGGAACAATGATGCAATGATTTGGCAACAAGCAAGTTGATTAAAAATGGGGCCAATATATAATACAATCAGTCCAATGATCATAATAATAACATTCAGTCTTGCCCTGATTACACGAAATAGTCTCAGGTAATGCAAATGGTGGAACTCCAGGATGGGAGAATAACTCATATGAACATTTTCGGGCCACAACGGAATTCGGTAATGACTGCGACCAGGAATTTTCAGGATTTTGGTGGCAGACGAGATACTGAAGCATGGAATTGCGATCGGTCCGCGTGTCTCCCCTGAAAGAGACGTTCTAAGTTAGGAATGACGTTATACACTGAAGGAGATGGAATCCACCTCTGAAATATCACCCAATACACGTTCTTAAATACTAAACATGATGTAGCCTAGAAGATGGTTATCAGAAAATCACGTAATATATATATATATATATATATATATATATATATATATATATATAAATATATATATATATATATATATATATATATATATATATATATACACAAAATATATATGTAAGTGCTCGCGAAGGTGACCTTTGAAAAGTTGGGTCAGCTATTCACAAGGTCCATTTCGACTATACACAGCATATAAAAAAAATGCTGAAACATTTGCATACCACAAGGGTCGAAGATCTCCTTGATAAGACCACAAGGCGTAGAAAATGCGGTGTCAGATCAGAACATTCTAGAAGCTGAACCAGTTACAAAATCTGGTTTTGAAGAAAGCATTTCGATAATGTACGTGTGTGTACGTGTACTTCGTGACGCCTTGAAGTACAGAGGCGTGTCTTGCCGAACTTTGACCTCGAATGATGTCACGGAAAAGTACGTTTGTTCGTGCATGGCATAATGAATATAATGGGAGGGACCGTTGATTGATCGGGCATTGCGATCCGATATCTGTGTAAACTAAGAATGTGAGGTGTATTTTCACATGGAGACTGTCCCAGAGGACTTTGTGGAGTGAGTAGAACTCATAAACATTTTTAGACTTTATTTTCAGAACTATGAACACAAATGTTACCCCTGTGGCAGTGAAAATTTATGTTTCTGCAACTTTACATTTTCTGATTTTTAATGTGACGTTTGTTCTTTCACAGGTATTCATTTTTCCCTCTCTCCCTCCTACAAGGAAGGGAGTGGTATGACATTTTTGAGATGGAGTGGTATGACATTTTTGAGATGACCTGATTTTATTAATTGACCTGTTTATGATTTGACAGATGAGTTATTTTCTGTATTCCCTTAAGTAAATGGGTGTTTATGATTTTGAACCTTATTTCCTTAGAAGAATTTTTGATAGTTATGTTGAATCATTGGATTTCATTCTTCTTAATCTTTAAGAAGTTATTTTCATTGTTATTTTGTCAATAAAGGTTTAGTTTTGTACTTAGTATCTCATTCCAGTAGTTCTTAGATTTTAGTTAGGAAAAAGTATAACTTATGATGTCGGCTCACGTTACACACTATCACGCAAATATCTCGGAAAAGCGAAATACCAACCTTTGTTCACAGAACGGAGATGTAAATCAAGTATAGGCCCAGAATTGGCCTTTACATATATATATATATATATATATATATATATATATATATATATATATATATATATATATATATATATATATATATATATATATATATATATATATATATATATATATATATATATATATATATATATATGCATATATATATACAGTATATATGCATGTATATATATATATATATATATATATATATATATATATATATATATATATATATATATATATATATATATATATATATATATATTATATTCATAATTACTAACAAGACCTCATTGAAACTGGATGGTATCTAGTGGAGATATTTTTTTAATAAAAGCTACAAGCTTTCCAGGACTAACAGTCCTCTTTGTCAAGTATCTGTCGAATACTTGACTGTGAGGACCATTAGTCCTGGAAAACTTGTAACTGCTGTTGAATAAATATCTCCACTAGATACCATCCAGAGTCAATGAGGTCCTGTTAGTAATCGTATTAATGTACAGATAATTGTTTAAGTGATAAAGTTAATACAGTACATATATATATATATATATATATATATATATATATATATATATATATATATATATATATATATATATATATATTATATATATATATATATATATATATATATATATATATATATATATATATATATATATATATATATATATATATATATATATATATATATATATATATATATATATATATATCAGTCAGTCATGGTTTTTTCTGTGAAACGTATCTCCAAATATATTGCAGAAAAATTCACTAATTCGTGGATTTTTCAGAGCAATAATCACTAATTATTGTATTTTTATTTTATTTTCGTGACTAAATACATTTTTTCTACGTGATTTACTAATTTTCAAATATTAATATTAATGTAGACAGCAAAATATCAGTCATTATTAATGTAAACACAGCAAAATATCAAATCAAATGTCAAAGTAAAAACTGTCAATATTAATCTATTAATTATCATCGTAATATATATATATTATATATATATATATTATATATATATATATATATATATATATATATATATATATATATATATATATATATATCTATATCTAATCTATATCTATATTTAATATATACAGTATATTATACACACATACACAGGCAGTCCCCAATATCGGCATCTGGTTTTACGGGCTTGTCTAGCGATGAAAATCAACTATTTTTTGTGCCAATTTCCACTTATCGGCGCTGATATATATACCTAACAGAGACGCCAATCTCCTGTTATCAGTGCCGAAAATCACTGATTTTCTGTTATCGGCAATTTTTGCTTATCGTCATGCAGTTGTAACGGAACCCTGCCAATAACTGGGGACTTCCTGTATGTATGTGTGTGTATATATATATATATATATATATATATATATATATATATATATATATATATATATATATATATATATATATATATATATATATATATATATATATATATATATATATATATATATATATATATCTATATATATATATATAAGGGATTTTGACAAAGGAAAAATCTATTTCTGAGGGAGGACCTGTGTCACCCGGCGAAATTCCATACTAACACGAATTTCTAGGTATAAATATTGCTAAATATACCAGAGAAAAAAGCTTTCAGGAATGCTGGAGTTACTACCCCCAGATTGAGCTTCTTCTATAATGAAGACATCGGTATAAGCAAGGGTGAGTGAAGGAATCACAACCATAGAACCACACTCGAAAGATATCCCAATGGCAAAACCCCTCGGAAGAGCGGAGAGCCGTACCAGCTCCCACACTCACCTGCCCGCCAAGTGGCGACCCCAGCGCCATCTGAACTCATTCCAGGCTAGCACCACCCCCAGGCTTGGCATGCCCAAACCGGGGGGGAAAACCAGACACTGGGAGGGTCGCCGGGTGACACAGGGCCTCCCTCAGAAATAGATTTTTCCTTTGTCAAAATCCCTTTTCTGAGCTCGTCCCTGTGTCACCCGGCGAAAGAGTAACAGAGAATCATGCCAAGACTGCAAAGACACAAAAATAAAGAGGAGGTGAAAATGAATAAAAGCACATGCTATGCAAAACTAGATTTAATATGAAAAATTCAAAACAATTAACAGTGTATCAGATCACAGGTAAGTACAGGTGAAATGAATACCATAACACAATACAATGCAATGACAAGAGTAATATAATTTACTCAACACAAAAGGAGAGGTACAGAAAGCATAATGCAAAACAAACAAGGTACCTCTTAGGCTAAATCTAAACAACAGCATGGCAAAAACATATACACCAAAACATTCTTAAGGTTAACAATACTAGTATCAATAATGAGGAGCTAGGCAGTGAGGCATGATTGATCCAGGAGAACAGGCAGAGAAATAAATGAGGCAGGCGGGCGGGGGGGGAAAGGATAAGGACTAAGGATAAATTAAGGTGGGGGAATGACACTCCCCACAGCCACTGTAGAAAATTTCAGAGCTTCGAGTGATTTTAGATAGTGGCGTTTAAACACTAGAGGTGATTTCCATCCCATGTACTTGGTAAGTTCAGCAAAATCCATATTATGAAAATAATTGGTAGAAGTAGCCACCGCACGAATATCATGAGCCTTAGGCAATGAATCCGGGTTAGCTTGTTTAATGAAATACAGAATTTGCTGTCTTATAGCTTTCAACGAAAGAGTTCCACCATTTTCCCTGATAAAAAGAGGACCAGATGTACACTGAGAAGTTCTTTGTAAGTAAGCCCTTAAGGTATGGACTGGACATAAGGATTGGTCTTGTGGAAGAGGCACCACCTTCCAAGGAGACCATCTGTCCTGAGGGTCTTCATTTTTCGCTAGGAACGTATGATCAGGGAAAGGAGAACTTCTCCGACGGGAGGAAATCAATGTGATCGACATCTCTGGAGAGAGCGGACAGCTCTGATATTCTGGCACCTGAAGCTAAACTAATCAGGAATAAGGTCTTCCTTAACAGATCCAGATAAGAGCACTGAGAATTATTAATATCTGAGGCAAGCTTCAGAACGTCATTAGGAACCAGGTAATAGAATGTGGGCGTGTTACCGGCCTCAAGCGGGCGCATGCTCTAGGGATGGAAGAAAAGTATGAATCTGTTAGGTCAAGCTTGAAGCCATATAAGAACACCTTCTTCAAAGCTGATTTAGCTGTAGTAATAGTGGCCAGAGCCAGGCCTTTTTCAAACAAAGACCTAAAGAAGGTAACCGCTAGGTTAGTAGTCATAGTTTGAGCTTCAGATGCCTTCAAAAAGGATGCTAGTTTTTTGACTGCAGAATCATATTGTCTGAGAGTAGAATCTCGATTATCAGATTCCAGAAACAGAGTGTTAACGGGGTCAATGTTTGCTCCCTTCTGTGCGGCAAACTTTATGAAGTCCATAAAGCCAGTGCATTCTGGACTTTTTAGGAAGCTGACACAGTCTTGGTTTGTACTACTTGAGTCAGTTTGGGTCTGGGTATCTGATGACACCGCAACTTGAGCTCCAGGAGAAGGGGGAACCAGTTGCTCTTCGGCCAATAGGGGGCTACCAAGGCTACCCGACCCTTGAATGACCTGAGTTTGTGCAGGACTTTCAACAGCATGTTTATAGGGGGAAACAAGTAGATTCTCTTCCAACTGATCCAATCTATAGACATTGCGTCCGTGGCATAGGCATGGGGATCCAGGTTGGGAGCCACATAACAGGGAAGTTTGTGATTGCTCTCCGTGGCGAACAGATCCACTTGGAGTCCCGGAACCCGGCGGCGGATCCAGTTGAATGATTCCCCATCCAGGGACCATTCCGTCTCCAACGGAGTTAGTCTGGACAGAGAATCCGCCACCACGTTCTGCACTCCCGCTAGGTGGGTGGCTGACAGATGCCAGCCGTGCTTGTTCGTCAGAGAGAAGATGGCAAACATCACTTGATTTAAGCGACTTGATTTGGAGCCGCCCCTGTTTATGCAATGAACCACCACGGCGCTGCCTAACATCAACCTGATGTGAATCTGGCCGGAGGGGCGAAGTTTCTTTAGGGTTAGAAACACTGCCATAGCTTCCAAGGTGTTTATATGGAACTGACGGAACATTGTAGACCAAGTCCCTTGTACTTTTGTTTTGGTGAGTATCCTCCCCAGCCGCAATGAAGCGTCTGTGTGGATTACCAGAGCTGGAGGGGAACTGAAGTGGGACAGACTTCGAAAGACCCTGGACTGAGGACCACGGGCGAAGCCTTTTCTTCAGGATTTGCGGGATTGAAGAGACTCTGTCTCTGAGCCTGACATTGGCTCGTCTCCGCCACACTCTGTTTATGTCTTTTAATCTCGCTTTTAAGAGTAGGTTTGTCACTGAAGCAAACTGAAGAGAGCCGAGAATCCTCTCTTGAGTCCGGGGAGGCTACTTTGCCTATTAGAAACTTTCTGGTAGCAGCAGCTATTTCCTTCCGCTTGGCCGGCGGAAGGGATAGCTTGTGCGAGTTAGGTCCCACTGGAGATCCAGCCATTGAAACCGAGACTCCGGAGTCAGGCGGGACTTCTCCCTGTTCAATTGGAAGGGAGAGAAGTTCCGCGCAACCGGGACGTGATAGTAAGCATCTGAAAGATCGACAGAGGTGGTGACGGTTCCACGCGGCAGTAGAGTCCGTACTTGTCGCATTGTATGTAGAGATTTAGATGCGACAGATCTAGAGTCACTCTTTGCTGGCCGGAATCTTTCTTGGGGACAGTGAACAGCCTGCCTTGAAACTTGAGGTGCCTCACTTTCTTTATTGCTCTCTTGTTTAGTAGCTCCATCACAAAGTCCTGTAGGGCTTTGGAGGAAGGCTGGTAAAACCTGGTCAGGGGAGGGGGGCCCTTGATCCAGCTCCAACCCAGACCTTTGGACACAATGCTGTGTGCCTAAGGACTGAAGGACCACTGGTCTCTGAACCAGTATAGGCGTCCACCTACCTGACTGGTCTCAGTGGGAGGAAGCAGGTTTATTTCCTCTACCGCGCCACTTTTCCCCGGGGAGAGCGGATGCAGCCTTGCCTCTGAAAGGGGCTCGACCTCTAACCCCCCTTGCGCTCCTATTAAGGCCGTGAAAGACCCCACGGCCTTCATAGGTAGGGTTGTACGCCGGCGAGGAGACGTACGTAGGCGCAGCAAGGGATTGGGCTGGTTGAACCAGCACATACTGTTGGGGTTGAGCCTTGGAGGTGGACGGTTGGCTCACCGTCGAGACCGGAACTGCCTGAACAACCGCCTGATGTTGTGGTCTCCTGTGCTTCCTGTAACGTTTCCCAGGCCTATTCTGGGAACCGCCAAACTCAGAGGTCTACCGCTTAAAAGCGGAGATACCCCACCGGGAGCGCAGACTCTGGTTGGCCCTGGTTGCTTCGCCCAGGACACTGGAGACTTCATCTTCTGGGAAAAGGTTGTCTCCCCAGAAAGAACTCTTCATGAGTCTGTTAGGCTCATGACGAATGGTGGCATCAGCAAAGATGAACTTACAGCAGTTCATCTTTGCTACCATGAAGTCGTACAGGTCCGACTGGAACCCTGCTAACAGGGATTTAGTCAGAACCTGAAACAGTGGCTCCTCTGCAAAGGAGACGGCGGTCGCTTCTGACAGGCACAGCGAGTTCAAAGACCGGCTCAACCGACACCGTGCCTCGAACTCAGCCTTCAGGAGAGCTTCCGTAAGCTTAGGAAGCTGCTCGCTGAACTGGTTTGACGCAAGCAATCTGCGTCAATTTACCTACAGTAAATGTGGGCGCAGCGTCTTTCAGAACTCGTCACCCCGGGAAGATCAGAGGCGTGGGGTCTGATTCCCGAGAAGCTGAGGCAAGGGTTTGCCTTCCAAGCAAGCCTGAGCGGTTGCGATAGCAACCTTGTTCAGGCAGGGAGTGGGCAGCTTATCACCGAGAAAAACATAGTGAAGTTGCCCTTGAAGGGGGTCAACCGTGTTCTCCGCCTGCCACTCGGTAAAGGTGCGCAAGAGAGCAGATTGCGCCTGATCCTTAGGGAAGATCACCGTCTCCTTAGGGACCTTGTCTGAGCGTACCCAGGCTTCCTCCGTCAGCCTAACAAAGCCTGGGTAGGGGGGCAAGAGATCAGCCGGGAAGAACTCCAGTTCTTCTAGATGTCTGGTACCTAGACCTTCAATGGTCAAGGTGTCTTCGTGCCGGATAGCACGAAGAGCAAAACGCCATGGGTTCCTTACGTCAAAAGGAGGGAGGGCAGCGGTGTCAGGGATCTGATAGTGCACTCCGGCCCCACCAGAGCGCGCCATATCAGCGATCAGAGTCTCCTGATTCTGAAGCCTCTCATTAATCTTACTGAGCTTAGCCTCTACCTCCGTAGAGAACCTCTGCAACAACATTCCCGCAAACGCCTCCGGGTCAAAGGCAGGCTGGCGAGGAGGGCTGGGCTTGGCCGCCCTCTTACTCGCTCCTTTGCCCGGGTACTCGGTTTAGCTCCCGGAAGCCAAAGGGCCAGCACCCTTTGGCTTCGACGGGGAAAAGAGATGCCTTCCGTGAAGAAGACGAGGACTTATAGCCCTTACGCCTTCAACGACAACTTCAACTTGGGGACAGTAGACTGAGCTCTGTCCCCAAGATAGAAGATTTAGTGAAGCCCTGAAAAGAAGAGGATGATGAAGGAGGGGAATCAAAGAGGGCGCCTGCCCCCACTGCCCACTTACCTCACTACCTACCCCCTGGTCCTGCTCGGTGAGCATCGGCTCGAGGTCCAGGTCGAGCGCGGCGACGTCTTCGGAAACATCCGTGTAGAGGGGGTCCTCTTGCAGGGGTTGGGTCACGGCCCGGATCTGCTCGATGATAGGTGCGGCCACGTCAGATGGTACGGCCGCAGCGATCCGGGCGCCGGGGTAAAGCAGGTCCCTCAGCTTTTCATCGAGGACGTAAGGCTTCCCTGATGGAACATTCCTCCCGAACCCAGCCACCCAGGCGAGGAGAGACTCCAAGGCCTCTTTCTTGGAGGACTCATCAGCCTGAAAGGGAGCAGAGAGTCAAGAAAGGGCTAATACCGTGTTAATATAAGAGTCAGATGTGACCAAATAATAAACTGTGACTAACGTGGTAAAGCGGAAGTAAGCAGCTTACCGACTCGTCCTGGATACATCCGTACAATGCGAAGCACACCTCACAGCCGTTCGGATGCCAGACAATCAAGTCATCAAGCCGGACTGCACAGCCAGCGTGGGTCCGACACACCACATGCCCGTAGGGTTGGTGGAGGATGGCGGCACATCCAGGCTCCTCACAACGAACAGTCTGTAAGTGTGAAAAGTACATGAACCTACCACTCTAAGAAACTTAAACTATGTAGGGATAAGTATTTTCATACCATGCTACCGGAGAACTCCGGTGGAATGAAAAACCCCGTCAGAGACGGACCTACTAAGCAAAGAAACTTAAAATATGGTAAGCAAAAAGTTTCCCGACTGCCGGAGTACTCCGGCGGAACGAGAGAGTTGAATCGACAGGACCCTTACCACAAGGAACGCCGGTAATAAAAACGGCGGAACCCAAAGGAAGGATCACCGGACTCTGATATAAGATTAAAGTAAATATATCAACCCGATGGCGGGGTTAAGCCGCGGGGACCAATAACAAATGTATACATATAGAGGGTGGTAAAGTAACCAGTGAACATCAACATTTCTTTGCTCCTCATATACTTAAAATATGGTGAGCAAAAGTCTCTTGACTGCGGAATACTCCGCGGAACGAGAGTGAATCGACAGGACCCTTACCACAAGGAACGCCAGTAATAAAACCGCGGAACCCAAGGGAAGGATCACCGGACTCTGATATAAGATTAAAGTAAATATATATCAACCCGACGGCGGGGTTAAGCATCGGGGACCAGTAACAAATTATACATATAGAGGGTGGTAAAGTAACCAGTTAACATCAACATATATGAGGTAGAGTCCCCAGTCGGTACCATCACCACCGGAGATCCCAAGCCTCTACAGAGTACACAAGAAGGATGAGGCAAAAACACAACTGGACCCACATGGGCAAGAACAAATGACTCCCAGACGCCGAGGCGAACCAGGAGGCAAAGGGAGGACAGATGATGGGAGGGAGGAGGGGCCCTGAGAATGGAAAACCCACTCAATCCGAGGAGAGCGAAGTCAAGACAAATGTCTCCATCCCTGGGAGGGAGCGAATCCCTCCACCAGGAGGACCCAAGCACTCGGGGTGATCATAGGGGACCGATGTCACACATGCGAGAGATGACAAAGAGTTGACTTAGGGTAGGCTAGGGAAGGGGGAAAGGCTAGGTAAGGAAGGGCTAGACCAGAGAAGAGGAAAACAGGAGACTAGGGAAGATGTGAACCCATCTCAACTGTAATCGCAAGCCGTACTAGGTAAAGTAATACCCAAGTAGGGAGAGCTCTAGACCTACCCCTAACAGGAAGGGAAAGGAAGCAGCCTAAGATCCCCACGCTCTCACCTTGTAATAGACATGATCTATAAAATACTGAAGGGAGAATGAAAGGGAGGGATGGAGAACCAACAGGGAGAGAAATTCCTGTGTCGAAGGCCAGCCAGAACCATAAAGTAAGGGAATGCTAAAATAGCGTGGAGGAAACACACCCAAGGGAAAAACCTCTACCCCTCCGAAAAGAAGGGGGAGGACAATGGGGTCTCACTCCACAACCCAAACAACGGTCGGTGGATGGAACAACAACAGAAACTCCCTCTATGGGAACCCTAGATGTAAGAACCCCTATGATGGGAAGTTCTACGAAATTAACATTAGAGGATGCCCCAAAGGCCCAACCTAGGCAAGACCACCAGGAGGAATCCTAGGGGGATGACGATAAGCAATGTAACCGACCAAGAGAAACCCAAACAGAACAAGCTGGACGGGCGTACCTCGCGGTCGACGTGGCTGACAAGGGGACGCCGCAGCGTCCCAACAAAAACCACGTATAATATATAAATACGGGCAAAAACAGCCAAACTTATCATAAAAACCCCATAAGAAGATAGTACTTAACTTGGAAACAGTAAAGGTGCTTGACGACATGTTGAAATAAAGGCAAAATACACCAAAAAACACAAGCCACAAACAAAACAGTGATCAAATCACGTGCTAGAAATGGAATGAGTTCAGATGGCGCTGGGGTCGCCGCTTGGCGGGCAGGTGAGTGTGGGAGCTGGTATGGCTCTCCGCTCTTCCGAGGGGTTTTGCCATTGGGATATCTTACGAGTGTGGTTCTGTGGTTGTGATTCCTTCACTCACCCTTGCTTATACCGACGTCTTCATTATAGAAGACGCTCGATCTGGGGGTAGTAACTCCAGCATTCCTGAAAGCTTTTTTCTCTGGTATATTTAGCAATATTTATACCTAGAAATTTGTGTTAGTATGGAATTTCACCGGGTGACACAGGGAGATATATAATATCAGATATATATATATATATATATATATATATATATATATATATATATATATATATATATATATATATATATATATATATATATATATATATATATATATATATATATATATATATATATATATATATATATATATATATATATATATATATATATTTATATATATTTATATATATTTATATATATATATATATATATATATATATATATATATATATATATATATATATATATATATATATATATATATATATATATATATATAACATGATGATATATTTTCTGTTAATAAAGAAATCCATATAATAACAGGAGCCCATAAAAATGCCAAAAGGTATAGAGACCAAACTGTCTCCCTCTACTGGCAAGTATATGAATGAAGTAAGGAATTCAGACAGTATTTGTATCAAGGAATCCAGAGGTCACCTGTTATGTCACTCCAGTGGATAGCTTCTTAATCTTCTTAATCGCTGGTTGGAGGAAGACTTTATCTATAATATCCGAGTCCCATGATCCTTTAGATAGATTCATCGTATTTCTTTGTTTAATCAGGACTGATTCCACCATCTGGCTTTTGAACTGACAGTTGCTGCTATAAATTATGTGACACGCATTCCAGTTTATCCTGTGGTTATGATTATTTATATGCTTAAAAATAGCCAAGCTCTGTTGGCCATACCATACTGACCTTTTATGTTTTATTAATCTCTGGGGGAGTCATTTACCAGTAAAACCGATGTACGATTTGTCACAGTCGAGGCAAGATATTCCATATACCCCTGTGTCTTTGAGGACTGGCTTTTGTTGGATGTTAATCGTGGATTTGGCTAAGGTATTTGGGTAGGTAAAAGCAAAAGGGTTAGAATTTCCAAGAGTCTGTGTCAATCCTGTCCAGGTGTGGGATAATAATTTTCTTGTTGGGCGTCTCTCTAGTCTTGTTTTGCAGGGAATGATAGAATACTGTGTTAGCTTTATAGATCACTCTCTGAATTATATGGTCAGGATATTTCAAAAATGACAGCTGCCTAAGAATTATTGCTCTTAAGAATAAATTGCTGGCTATGCCGATCTTGAGAGATCTGTCATGATAACTACAACAGCGTATGCATGTAAGTGAAAAAGTTGGTTGTTTGTACACGGTAAATTTGTATTCTGTCGTGGCTCTAATTATTAAAACATCAAGAAAAGGAAAAAGAATTTTGTTGTCTTTTTCCCACTCAACTTTGAATTTGATGATGGGCACTAATGCATTTAGTTTTGAAAAAATTCGTTAAAATTGCCCAACAGGTCATCCCAAAATGTTAGGATATCATCTACATATTATCACATCCACAGCATGTCTTTAGGTTTTATTGCACTTATTATTACAGCTTCAAAATATTCCATGTATAGGTAGGCTAAAACAGGACTTAAAGGACTGCCTATGCTACAGCGAATTTTTGTTTATAGAATGACTCCTTGAAAGAAAAGACGTTGTTTGATACACATAATTCAATTATGTATCGTATGTCAGCCACCATTGTGTTGACTACGTACTCAGCGCAAGACCTGCTATCCATTACACTCTAGTCTCCACAAGCGTCAACACATGACATAAGGTCGCCCCGTGATA
The DNA here is from genome assembly GCF_040412425.1 of Macrobrachium rosenbergii. Classification (NCBI taxonomy): domain Eukaryota; kingdom Metazoa; phylum Arthropoda; class Malacostraca; order Decapoda; family Palaemonidae; genus Macrobrachium; species Macrobrachium rosenbergii. Next base: position 258,439 of record NC_089748.1, on the reverse strand, counting down.
AGTGCTCCTTACATCTTATTTCGGTCATTGCAGAAGAACCAAAACTCAGTAGCAAGTTGAGTGCATAGTTTCAAGTCCCAGTAAAAAGTTTTAATTTTAGAAACTTTTTAGCTCGTAGTTTATTTCGCGAAAGGTTAGGAGATGGAGATCTCCCACAAGACGAAAATTAGTTTGGTTGATTGTTTACGGTACCATCTTCTTAGCCAACAAGCAATGCTTAATTATACTGAAATAATATTTTTATAACAGTGCTGTTCTTGAAGGTCATTAGTATATGCCCTTTTATCTTAGTACAGTCATACCCCGAACTTACGCGAGGTTAGGTTCCAGAACCCCTTGCACAAGCTGAATTTTCACATAAGGTTGGCACGGTCTCTAAAAATGCTAATAAATGCTTATTTCTAAAGTTTAAAAACTAAATATGACCCTAATCATGCTCCCAAATTATTAGACTAACTTTTAATTGAAATTAAAGTTACTGTAATTTCATTTAAAAATTAGCTTAATACATTACCCTTAAAAAAAGAAAGAAATGGTTGACATAAATATAGAGAGTTGGAAGAGAATTTCTCTCTCTCTCTCTTCCTTCTGACTGATCTATTTTTAGAAGTCTTCTCAACCTTTTTGTAGTAACTTCTTTACTCTGCGTCTCTTTCTCTTTGTTCTGAAATGCTTTTTCATGAACAAACGGTGTTTTTTATTTGGACTAATACAACTCTTAGTTATTATGTCTCTGTTTTAAGAATGTATTTGCCACATTGGCACATTGACAGTACAGGTAAATTAGATCAATTTAAACTCCCTATTGTACAGGTAAAGATGTACAAAGAAATAATAAGTTGTAAAAATGTGTGAGCGCTAACTACAAATGAGAGAGAGAGAGAGAGAGAGAGTTGTCCTTACTTAAAATGTCAAGTTAAATTATTTATGAATTATTATGGAGATAGAGAGAATAGCATGTGAGAGAGAAAGAGAGAAGTTATTCTTATGTTAGATATCAAAAGATGGAAATTCATGATTTATGAAGGAAAAAGAAAGAAGAGAGAGAGAGATAGTACCAGAAATCTTTTGACACGCTGTGGGCAACGATTGACACATCTGACAGCTTTGCCCTTGCCCCTCTCTTCAAAGGTTTCTCAAAGATAGGGAAATGACATTTGTTTATTTAAAATATCACATAGTTTACTATAGAAATGTATGAATTTTGTAATTACAGTTACATTTTATTATTATTATTATTATTATTATTATTTGAAAATTAGTACTTATTATTAGGTAAATCATTTATTTTATCATACAAAACAAATAAACATCCATGTAACCATAAAAATTCTTGGATCTCTTACCGAGATGAGAGAGTTTTTATGGTTACATGGATATGTTTACAGTATTTGTTTTGTTGATAAATAAATGATTTACCTAATAATAAGTACAGTACTAATTTTCAAATACTAATAAGATTAAATAACAAACAAAAACAATAATAATAATCTTCTTCTTCTTCTTCTTCTTCCAGCTTGTTCCCATTTTTATATGGGGTCGCCGTAAAAACAATAATAATAATAATAATAATAATAATAATAATAATAATAATAGTAATATAACTGTAATTACAAAATTAATACATTTCTATGGTAAATTATGTGATATTATAAACAAACAAATATTTCCTGATCTTCTGAGAAACCTTTAAAAGAGAGGGTGAGGGCAAAGCTGTCAGATGTGTCAATCATTGCCCACAGCGTGTCAAAAGATCTCTCTCTCTCTCTCTCTCTCTCTCTCTCTCTCTCTCTCTCTCTCTCTCTCTCTCTCTCTCTCTCTCTCTCTCCTTTCTTTTTCCAAATCATGAATTTCCATCTTTTGATATCTAACATAAGAATAACTTCTCTCTCTCATGTTATTCTCTGTCTCCGTAATAATTTATAAATAATTTAACTTGATAATTCAAGTAAGGACAATACCTCTCTCTCTCTCTCTCTCTCTCTCTCTCTCTCTCTCTCTCTCTCTCTCTCTCTCTCTCTCTCTCTCTCTCTCTCTCTCTCCATAATAATTGATAAATAATTTTACTCTATTAAGTAAGGACAACCCTTATCTTTCTCACTCTCTCTCTCCTCTCTCGAGGGTTCGCAAACATCGCGTCTGTGAAAAAACCGCATATGAGCCTTTCAGTTGAGAAACATGCCAAGTGCCATTTTTAAAATATAATAAATTAAATTAAAAATACTTTGGCCCAGGATGGCGCTTCGCATGTTTCTCGGCTGAAAGGCTCATATGAAGATTTAATATACAAGAAAAAGGATCTTATATCTTATATATGAGCTTTTCAGTCGAGAAACATGCCAAGTACCATTTTTAAAATATAATAAATTAAATTAAAAATACCTATGGCCCAGGATGGCGCTTGGCATGTTTCTCGACTGAAAGACTCATACGACAGTTAGTTAGGTTCCAATGAAAAGTTTCGCATGTCTGTGAATTCCCGCAACTCGAATTGTGTAAGATCGAGGTATTACTGTAGTTATCCTAGGCTACTTAGTAGATATGCTAGGCTACGTCCTCATTTGGGCTACTGGATGTGAGAAAAAAAGATAATTCAGTACAAAGAGAAATTGAATAACACAAACAAGAATTAGCCTAGCCTTAGTATACCTATTCAGTAACCTAGCCTACACTATACAGTATACTCTATGCATATACGGTATAGTAATTATTAATATCAGCTATTTCTGGAGGTTCAATGCAGATTGACGTATAATAATTCAGTACAAAAAGAAATTGAATAACACAAACAAGAATCGGGTGTGTACTATAAGCTAAGGCCCCACCAAATCCGTCACGTGCATCTAACACTGCCAAAGCAGCCTTGTCCGTCTATAAGCGTGTCCGTCTTCTGCATGTGTGCCCTACCAGACAAACGAATGACAGTTACAAGACAGACAGTTCAGCAGCATTTGCCATCATGGAGGGAGTGTGCGAGTTTTTGCTCTATGACTTATTGCTGTCATCCAAATTAGAAATGTTGAACAATAGGAAAATCTGGACGCATGACATAGATTTAGAACGAGGAAAGAGTGGAAAATATGCAACACTCTTTCATAAGTTACGACAGCATCCAGACAAGTTTTTTTAATGTTGTCGGATGTCGCCGAAAACCTTTGACTTAATTCACGAGGGCATTATATCTCGAATATCAAAATTTTATAACAATTACAGAAGATCAATATCAACGGAAGAGAGACTTGTAGTAACTCTGAGGTAAGGATTACTGATTTCGAAATTTGTAAAGCTGCAATTTATTTTATTAATAAATAAAAAAAAATTCAGCTGTGTAGGTTGAGGTAAGGATTACTGATTTCGAAATTTGTAAAGCTGCACTTTATTTTATTAATAAATAAAAAAAAATTCAGCTGTGTAGGTTGTGTGTGAACTGAACACTAGATGCAGTAACTTAGGAAACAAAGGTATTTACATAAATGTGTCCATTGGAATATAATAACCACAAATCATCACATTTGATTATAACACAAAGTTGGGCAGGTGGTTCAGATGCAGGTTGTTGTAGGTCTACGTTTCAATGGGGCAGTGTGGGAGATGGTGTTTGGCTTGGTTGGCTCGGAGACGCATTTCCAACTGCGGCTAAAAACAAAACTTTTTGTTCCTTGTGCATGCAGTCCGGTAATGCACCTGACGCCACCCACGCGCATGCGCCGTGTTGGCCACTCGTATTTGAATTATGGCAGTTGATCAAGATGCACAAAACGCTTATCTGTGTTGGATGACGCGACGGAATCGGTGGGGCCTTAGCCTAAGGGTATTTCGGTCCGTTGTTGGCATACTTGAGCAGTGTCAGTCTGTTGATGGCTATGTATAACTAAAAATCAGAAGAGCAGGGGGCTGATAAAGCAGCAGATTTGAGTGTTAAAGAGTTTACCGTATATACTTGTGTATCATGCAACTTTTGAAGACCTAATTTTGAAGCTAATTATAAGGGGCTTGCACCACACAAGAAATATAAAATTAGCGTGTGTAATATACACATTTTAGTATCGTATTATAAAATACAGACATACGAATATGCATCTTTTCCATGGCTCTTTTAAAAAGTTATACTTTACTTCACTGTATCCAATAATATTGTGTGTATTCTTATATTACTCTTGTATTATAAAATACGAACACAGCGTCTCATTATGCACTAAATTTAGTTATTTTTTTGTTAATAGGTGGCGTTGGGGACATGTTTTTTGTGTAAAAAAATCAACAGATTCCGTTTGCTATTTTCACTCAATTTCATCTTACTACAATCTTTACGTATTTTATCTTTTATTGGCGTGAAAACAGCAGAAAAATGTGTTCTTTCATGCCCACGTCATTTGTAACATAACTATGATAATTGTTTTTCTATTGTACGATGGTTGAAATGTTAGGAAAATGGCTTTTGTTATCTGATTCAGTTGCTCCTAGCAAAACAACTGTTTCTTGTTCAGTTGTTTATGGCTGTACGCATTTACACAATGAGTATAACGTTACTAACAATACTTTTATCATTCTCTTTTACTTTTTTAACATTTAACTAGAAGATGGGATAAAGAAATGGAGGAAAAAGTTAGTCTATTGTAATTTGGTCTCTTTCACTGCCTGATTGTATGCTACTGCCTGTGCGTATCGCTCGTGAAATTTAAATATATTTTCAAAATTTTGTTTTATCGGTATTAACCCTTTAACGCTGACTGGGCGTATTTTATGTCGACAAAAATTGTCTGTCGGGTGCCAAGTGGACGTAAAATACGTCGAGTACAAAAAGTTTTTAAAAATATTCACGGAAAAATACTTATAGGCCTTGTTTGCGAAAAATTTTAAATCACGCCCCTTGAGGGATGCTGGGAGTTCACGGATCACGCTGTTGTTTTGTTTACAAGCGTGACCCAGCTGCACATGCCAAAAGAAAGCATCAGCTAACTCTGCTGAAAATCTCAGAAATTCTTTAGTCTACTTGTTGTAATTTTTGCACCGTTTTCTATTAGCCTTTACATAAAGTTTTATATATGAAAATGTGCTCAATTTCATGTAGAATACAACAAAAAATAACTCCTGGTTGTAGCTTCTATCAATTTTGACATTTTTCATATAAATCACCATAAGTGCCAAAATTTCAACCTTCGGTCAAATTTGACTCGACCGAAATGGTCGAAAAATGCAATTGTAAGCTAAAACTCTTACATTCTAGTAATATTCAATCATTTACCTTCATTTTGCAACAAACGAGAAGTCTCTAGCACAATATTTCGATTTATGGTGAAATTTTTGAAAAAACTTTTTCCTTACATCCGCGCTAACTCTGCTGAAAATCTTGTAAGAGCCTGACACCGTCTCTTCCAAACACGTGTGTGTTCGTCGTCCATCGGAGTGGGCAAGACAACAAGAGCGTCTTGTTTTCTTTCTCTAAAGAAACGCGATTTCAATCATACAATATTTCCGTCTGTTTCTCCCTAACCATTGTTGTCTTGATGTATGTGCAATCACCACTACTTGCATTGCCATGCAAGCATTCTAATCATGTACTCATAATGTTCCAACGAATCTTCTGTATCAAACTGTGTATGTTTCTGTTTGTGAAGATGCCAAACGTCTCGCCACTCCGATGGACGACGAACACACACGTGTTTGGAAGAGACGGCATCAGGCTCTTTCAATCTCAGAAATTTTTGTCACTTTGTCGTAATTTTTGCACAGTTTTGTATTAGCCGTTACATAAAGTTTTATATATGAAAATTTGCTCAATTTCATGTAGAATACAACAAAAAATAACTCATGGTTGTAGCTTTTATCAATTTTGACATATTTTCATATAAATCACAATAAGTACCAAAATTTCAACCTTTGGTCAACTTTGACTCGACCGAAATGGTCGAAAAATGCAATTGTAAGCTAAAACTCTTACATTCTAGTAATATTCACTCATTTACATTCATTTTGCAACAAACGAGAAGTCTCTAGCTCAATATTTCGATTTATGGTGAATTTTTGAAAAAACTTTTTCCTTACGTCCGCGCGCACTAACTCTGATGAAAATCTCAGAAATTCTTTAGTCACTTTGTCATAATTTTTGCACCGTTTTATATTAGCCGTTACATAACGTTTTATATATGAAAATGTGTGCAATTTCATGTAGAATACAACAAAAAATAACTCGTGGTTGTAGCTTTCATCAGTTTTGAAATATTTTCATATAAATCACAGTAAGTGCCAAAATTTCAACCTTCAGTCAACTTTGACTCGACCGAAATGGTCGAAAAATCCAATTGTAAGCTAAAACTCTTACATTCTAGTAATATTCAATTATTTACCTTCATTTTGCAACAAACGAGAAGTCTCTAGCACAATATTTCGATTTATGGTGAATTTTTGAAAAAAAACTTTTCCTTATGTCTGTGCGCGCTAACTCTGCTGAAAATCTCAGAATTTCTTAAGTAACTTTGTCGTAATTTTTTCACCGTTTTATATTAGCCGTTACATAAAGTTTTATTATTTGAAAATGTGTGCAATTTCATGTAGAATACAAAAAAAAAATAAATCATGGTTGTAGCTTTTATCAGTTTTGAAATATGTTCATATAAATCACGATAAGTGCCGAAATTTCAACCTTCGGTCAACTTTGACTCGACCGAAATGGTCGAAAAACGCAATTGTAAGCTAAAACTCTTACATTCTAGTAATATTCAATCATTTACCTTCATTTTGCAACAAACAGGAAGTCTCTAGCACAATATTTCGATTTATGGTGAATTTTTGAAAAAAAATTTTTACGTCCGCACGTTACGAATTCATGCATCATTTTGTGATAATATTTTCTCTGTGTTGCTTTGATCGTTTTACAATTTGTTATGTACCAAAATCATCGCAATTTAGTGTACAATACAACGAAAAAAAATAACTCATTAGCTCTAACCATTTTGCTCACAGCGTGATTTGTATACAATTATATATAAAAAATTTTTTTGTGCTGTCATATATTCCAATATTTATACATGATATTTTTTTCATTTCTGATGATTGCATTCTAAACTTCAGGCAATGAGAAAAAAGGGGCCAAAAATGAACTCTTAATCTTAAAAACTAAGCGTGCTGTGATTTTTTGAAAAAACTTTCTTTCCGCTTCACCGCTAACTCTCAAACCCCGTCGGCATACGGCAGACACTTTTGTAAATAGAGGCTCAGCGTTTAAGGGTTAATTGCTAACCCCATCGCAAAATTGAATTATCACAAGGCAAATTATCATAATTCAAGTAATATATATATATATATATATATATATATATATATATATATATATATATATATATATATATATATATATATATATATATATATATATATATATATATATATATATATATATATATATATATATATATATATATATATATATATATATATATATATATATATATATATATATATATATATATATATTATATATATATATTATATATATATATATATATATATATATATATATATATATATATATATAATATATACATATATATATATATATATATATATATATACATATATATATATATATATATACATATATATATATATATATATATATATACATATATATATATATATATACATACATATATATATATATATATATATATATATATATATATATATATATATATATATATATATATATATATATATATATATATATATATATATATATATATATATATATATATATATATATATATATATATATATATATATATATATATATATATATATATATATATATATATATATATATATATAATATAAATATAATCTTTGGTGCTTGGTCCCTGGTCCGGGTGTGTCAGATAATGTTGAGTTCTGGATAAGGAAAATCTGGATAATCAAGGGATTACTGTACTGCATTTGGTAGTGTTTAAAATGCTGTTTTTTTTCTGCAACTTTGCAGAATATAGATTTGTGGCTAATCAATTGAGGGAAACTCCTGTATACCGGTCTTAGCAATTATGTATTGGCGTCCTTGTCTAAGTGGTTCTGGATAGTATACTATTGATGATATTAGTAATAGCTGACATTACTGTTTGCTGCTGATTTCTATACAGAAAAGATGCTTTGCACATTATGAATTGTTATTATTGTTGTTTTCTTACACAAATACAAACTTTCATTCTTTATATTAGGATAAGGTTGAGAGTGTAATCTAGACAGCCTTTAAAAATTACTGACAGGGACATTAACTGTCAGTGGGTAAGTGGGGTGGGTAATCCCTGCCCACCTGTCAATCTGCATTCCACTTTGTTTTTGGCTGCCATTGGATGCGGATGTCTTTTCTTTGGTTCTCTGCACCTGCCTTCCCTGTTAATTATTCCATGCTCTGAGGTTTTGAGTATTTTGATTTTCTTTTATTCACAGTGTGATTGACTTGTTGTGTTCTATTCAAGAATGGATAAAACCCATAAATCCAATAGGCCATCCTCTTCCTCTACACTGAGGAAGCCTATTGCTATCAGGTGTTGTCATGGGATTGACAGACCCTGTAAGTGATTACTTTGGAATATAGGTATTGACCTGCATACGTTGTGCAATATTGAAGAAAACATTTTTGCAATCGAGAGGATCCATGTTCTGAGTACCAGGAGTGGCTGTCAGAACAGTGGGGTAAAGTTTGTGGCCAAAAAGAAGACTAGGAAGATCTCACCTGTGTCTGTAGAGGGAATACAGTCAACCCCTGAATATTTGACACAACTCTAAAAATGCTGTAACCTCCCATTTTGATAGTTCAGACACCAAAAACCCCTCATAACATGCTTATAGCTGTGTATTTTAATTGTTTTATCACAAAAGATTCATTTACTCGTGAAAATACAGTAATTAGTGAATATTTCACTATGAAAAATATGGCGAATAGGCAAATTTTCCATGAATAATGTGTATATATGTTCCACAGAAAAATCAGCGTGTAGGTGAAGCCACGAATCCAGAACTGCGAATAGGTGGGGGTCTACTGTACTCCACCCGTGACATCGAAGGAGGTTTTAGGCACCTTCTTTCCTCCTGCCAAGCTTCCACCCACTGTTTTGGCTCCTAAGAAATGCCAAAGGAAATTGTTGTCATTGTCTGCTTCATCTTTGTCAGGTTCTTCTGCCTCCTCCCTTTAGGCTGCTTCTGCTAGTAAGCAGGAGAGGAAGAAGGTTGCTTCATCTCCCCGCAGGAATTCTCACAATGCTTTTGGTGGTCAGTCCTCTGCCGCAGGGAGGACTGACATGGCTCTCACTGGCAGTACAGACCATACCACTGCATCCATTGCTTCTTGCAAGTATGCAATCACTGTTCCTGTCTCCCAGATGTAGTGGTACTGGTACCTGACTAGTGAGCAGTGCTTACTGGTCCAGCCTCAGCTCACGGACAGTAGGTCTGCAACCCTCTGTCAGCACACCCCAGTGAGAGAAGGTTAGGAAGGAGCATGCAGGTGCTCTCTCAATCCCCCCTTCCATTCTGAAACACGAACAGTCTGGGAGTCCCAGGAATGTGTTGCCACCTGGTCCAGTAGTATACTCAGATGAGACAAGAGGAGGTCCCTTGGTTTGTCGTTCCTCATTGGAAGGCTGTGGCATGCACGAAGGACAGCCCCACCCACATTCATGTGAGCTGGACTGATCTCCCTGACCCGTGAGGACTTCACCACCATGGCCTGGCTCCCCAGAGAAGGCCCCAGTCTTCTCTCAGTTGGGTGAGGGTGCCAGGGACAGTTCACCTGTTGGCTCATCTCTTCAGGTTTCTCCAAGAGGAGGGGGTTGGACAGGTGCAGTAGAAGTTGTGCACGGCTGGTCTCCAGGTTTTTATAACTTCCTGTATCTAATGGAGAAAAGAACAGGATGTTGGAGACTAGTTATAGTGACCTCTCTCCTTTGAGCCAGTTCATGCATCAGACCCAGTTCAAGATGGAAACATTATGTAGTAGATTCCATCAGAGAAGGCAACTTCAGTCTTCTGATGACTTGAGAGATGTGTACTTCTGATTACCCATCTACAGGCCCTCTCAAAAGTACCTCTTCTATATCCTTGGAGTAGTCTTTCAGTTCAGGGCACTGTGTTTCAGGCTTTTGACTGCTCCTCAGGTGTTCACACGAGTGTTCTTACTAGTCTCAGCTTTGGCTTATTTGCATGGGATACATCTTTTGAGGTATGTTGACATTTGGTAGGTTCTGGTGAGGTCCTGCTCACAGTTACTACAGGACAGGGACAGTATTTTCAGATTTGGTTGCAATATTGAGATTGTGATAAGTTATGAGAAGTTGGATATTATTCTCAAGCAGAGGATAAAATTGTGATAAGTTATGAGAAGTTGGATATCATTCCCAATCAGTGGATAAAATATCTGGGCTTGCTGATAGACATGGCAGCAGCAAGAGTTTTTCCATCAGACTCTCACATCGGGAAGTTCAGAGAGGCTTGCGTGGAAGTTCGTGTCTCATCAGGAGCAATCTGCTTGGCTTTGGCAAGTCATCCTAGGTCACCTGTCATCCTTGGAGAAGCTGGTCCTTCATGGACACCTTCACCTTCTCTTCCTTCAGTGGAGGCTCAAAGGGTTCTGGTTCCCTGCAACAGACCCTCCTTTCTTTCCAGTTCTGCTCTCTTGGGTAGTGAGAGAGATCCTTGCTTGGTGGTAGGGTGACAAGAACCTCACAATAGGGGTACTGCTTGGCACTCCCCCTCCAGAGATACTTCTGTTCTCAGAAGCATCTCACAAGTGGTGTGGCGCACACACATGGAGTTGTTGGTGTCAGTTGTGTGGAACCAGGACAATCAACACCTTCACATCAATATCCTGGAGTTGGAAGCAGGGTTCATTGCATTGCAGAAGTTCCAGGACTGAGTGATGGACACTCCAATGGTGTTGGTGAGCATCAACACCGTGGTAGTGGCATATGTCAACCAGCAGGGAGGGCTAACCTCTCTCCCACCATACCAGTAGACAAGACAGGTGTACAAGTGAGAGCTGGCTTCTTGGTGGCACCAAAATGGCCTCATGCTGAGTGATATCCGTACCTACTAGCTCTACTTCCCAAGGTGCCAAGATAGCTGCCCCTATGGCACAACCTGTTATGTCAGCCCCACACACACACACACACACACACACACACACACACACACACACACACAGGTATCAACTGGCCATGAAGTTGCTGGCCCTTCATGCCTGGAAACTATTATTATTATTCAGAAGATGAACCCTGTTCATATGGAACAAGTCCACAGGAGCCATTGGCTTGAAATTGAAGTTTCCAAAGAATATGATGTTCATTAGGAAGTAAGAGAAGGTAAAAGGAAATACAGACAGAGATCTCATTTATTAAAAAAGAAAAATAAATCAATAAATTAATAGATAAAAATTCATTAAAATGCAAGGAGAATAGCATTAGGGTAGTATTGCATTGCATCTTTACTTTTGAAGTTCCAGTTGCACAACATCCTCAGGGAGACTGTTCCACAGTCCAATGGTGTGTGGAATAAGGACCCCTGGAACTGAAAAGTTTGACAAAAGGAACATTTACTGCAAATTGGTGCTGCTGTTCAGTGAATCTGGTTGCTCTCGGCAGGAAAAGAGGATCAGGGATCAATTACGAATGTGAAAGATTTCTGTTAAAATGCAACTCATGAGAAAGTGACAAACAAGAGACCATCCATCGATGGTTCAAGGCAGAACTGCTAATATTAGGAAATAGAAACCTGCCACCACGAATCACCTTCTCTTCCTTCAGTGGAGGCTCAAAGGGTTCTGGTTCCCTGCAACAGACCCTCCTTTCTTTCCAGTTCTGCTCTCTTGGGTAGTGAGAGAGATCCTTGCTTGGTGGTAGGTTTTTTGCACTGAACTGTGAGGGGGATACCCAGATACTTAATAAAATCCTCAGCGGCTGTCTACCAGGAGAAATGGGCCATCTTCTGTGGCTAGCTTCACAGACGGGTTATCTCTCCTACCAGAGCAACTCTTCAGCAGGTAGCAGACTATCGTCTTTCTGCAGTGAGAGAAGCTCCTCTCTGTCTCAGCCACTAAAGGCTACAGGTCTGCCATAGGGCAAGTATTGAGACATAAAGGAGTGGATCTCTCCTTGTGGTAGATCGTCATGCTCCTGAAGAACTTCGAACAGTCTTGTTCTCCCAGGGAACTCAGGCCCTGAGTGGGATATGACTCTCATTATGAGGAGCCTTACTCGATGCCTGTACGAGCCTTTCAGAGAGCCGTCAGATAAGGGTCTGAACCTTTAGACTGTTTTTCTCCTTGTCCTGCCTTCAGCGAAGAGAATAGGTGAGCTTCATGACCTTTCTTTCACTGTTAAATGCTCGAAGGGATGGGGATCTTTTTCACTCTATTTTGCCCCAGACTTCATTGCGAAGACTCAAAATCTGTTGGTCCCTGACATCAAATTCAAGTCCTTCTTGATCCCCTCCTTGATCCCCTCCTTAGAGGATTTTGTTGGAAATTATCCGGATGAGATGCTACTGTGTCATGTTAATGTGTTTTGGTACTACTTAAAGAGGACTCAACATCCGAGGCCTGAGTGTCGTTGACTCTTCGTTAGTACTGGCAGGTCCAAGAAAGAGGTGTCTAAGAACACGATTTCTTACTTGCTCCATGAGACGATCAAGCAGGTGTATGACTCGTCCAGTGAGTAGGGCAAGTGTATAGTTTGGGCAAGAGATCATGAAGTCAGGGGCATCACCCTGGCCACGACCTTCAGAAAGAATCAGTCAACACAGCAGTTGTTATGTGTGGGCGTCTAGTCAAGTCAGACCATGTTCACCTCCTTTCACTTGCAGAACATTGCTCACAAGTCCTTGGACACGTTTTCCTTGGGTCCTGTGTTGGCTACTCAACAAGTTGTGTACCTAGCCCAGTTCCCCTAAAGGGACAGGTAGCATTGCTTCTAAGGTATTTCTGTGAGTGAGAGACTGTGTTAGTGGCTGGTCCCCACCCCTCTTCTCTTATCCTTTCGCTTTAGGCAGAGAGTTGGAGTGCTGGCTGAGTACATTCTGAATAGACGAGCTGTGCAGCTGAGTTACACAATAGGGGAACCAGTCATTGGTTAATTTGTTTTAGTTTAAGGATGCATGTCCCTCCCCCTTCCTCTTGGCAAAGGAAAGAAGGAACGTACATTAGAAATGTGTTTATTACAATAGCCTGATTTGGTTGTCTTTTTACATTTTCCATGGTTTTTCCAGTCTTATCAAGTAATCACACCAGACCCATTACTTGATGGTCCAGAAGTCTGGCTGCTGCACATCCCGTATGCACAGCACGCCAGAGGTGCGGGGTCCCTTTCTCTGCTCCTCTCTCAGACTAGGGAAGGACATCCCAGGTTGGGCAAACTTCAGAGAGCACCCAGATTTTCTCCCATCAATGAGTAATTCTCCTAATGTAAAAGAACGAAGGTTTTTGTTTGTGTAGGAACAAATAGCAAATTTTAAAAGTAATTTGTATTTTTCTTAGCATACAAACCTGAAGTTCTTTACATAAGGCCCACCTCAGCCATCCCTCTCATGTGGCACCTGGACTGAAAGGCAAAGTGGAATGCAGACTGACAGGTTGGCATGGCTTTCCCCCTACCTGTAAGTGTTAATGACCTTGTCAGTAAGTTTTTAATAGCCATTCCAGCTTGTGTTCACAAGCTTATCGTAATGTAAAGAACTTCAGGTTTGTATGTTAGGAAGAGTACAAATTTCTTTTAAAATCTGCTATTTTGTTTTCATGGATGTAGACAAGTTTTCTGTGTATTGGTCTGATGATGCTTAAGATTTTTTTTTTTTCTAGATGACAAGACTCGTTTTGAATGCGATGTATGTGGACGTGTTGTTATTGGCCAGTTGCAGTGGCATTCCCATCTAAAAGGAGCTAAACACAGGAAGATGTTAAAACGAAAACACCAAACAAATTGACTTGTGTTTCTATAAAATAAATATATTTTATATCATAATTGACTTTGATTCACCATGTATGGACAGATTTTGAAATGGGCCGAAGGGCATGATTAGATTTCTTGTTCTACTGCAACGGCCAATAAAGCCATTAATATTTTACAAAGCTTGTTGTTAACAAACATGCAAATCATCATTACTTTTAGCTTCAGGTAGGTTGTCCACACTAACTGGTAAAGTACATAAGTGACTGCACTATTGGCTGATCCTCCCTACTTAAAGACACCATGCTGTGTCCAGACAAATGTAGTTTACTCCAGACTTCATTAAATGATAATCTGTAGTATTTTAAGGGATGCTTTCTAGTACCTTCTGAAATATGACGGGATGTATTAAAGACAATGCAAATTATTCTAATTTTATATAAACATACATTGTATAAGCTTGAAAAAAAGTGTTTGCAACCTACTTTGTATGAGGTTGTTCACACAGTGGAAAGATTGCACACCAATTAAGTGTTTGGTATGTCTAAGATGGAATTAGAGCCTTGAATTCTATTACCTCTCACATGTAAGATTTTATATCCAGAGCATTAGTTATGACTAGTTGATTGAGCTACCATGGTTTATACTTCTCATCAGGCAGCAGAAACAGTTATGAGCATGAGTCTCTGTCTGGTAACAAAACCTTCAAAGATCAGAGTAAAATGCATGGTAACAAGTGTAACTCAAAAGATCTTTCAGAAATTTTAATAGCCAATGTGCATGTTGAAAATATACTTAGGATTTTGATGTGAAGTTAAGCTTAGCCATTATCATACAGATTATGGAAAAAATATACCAATGGGCTGCAATATAGTATAAAAAAAGGATCATCCTAACAAAGCAACCTGAGATAAAACCTATGCAGTAGCAATGCCTGCATTATACATTCCAGCCTTACCAAGATTGTGATTACTGACACCACAAGTTACTCTTAGGGAACATGATGAGGTATACTTAAGACAGTAATGTAGACTATTCTGATGGGATAGTCAGTTATTATGATAATTTTAAAAACTATTAAAAGGATAAAATTGCTACATTATGCCTTTGAAAAGCATTTGAGTGACACACTAGGATAATCTCAGCACTAGATGGTTGTCAAAGATAAACATTTTATTTTTGGCATTATCTTTTTTCTTGAAATTTGGTAGTGTGCAAACACCTTTGAGCCCTCCGGTGCTTCATTCTCACTACACTGGAATAATCATCTAATAATATAGGAAAATAATCATCAAATAATATAGGAACCACTTAGCTCTTTCCTTCATTAGCAAATATTTTTCAGTGTACTATTTTATTCTTTGGGTAGTATTTACTACCAGAAAGCAAGCATCAGACTGCAGACTAGAACCTGAATTCAGGAATTGCTGCTACTTTCATATTTTCATTGTTGTTCTTATCTGGGACACACTGTAGACCTTTGCAGAGAATTTAAGAAGAGAGAAATAAGCTACTCTCACTCTGGATAACTTAGCAGGGGATAGTGCTACTTCCTGACTCATGACCAAACAACAAATCATCAGTTAAAACTGAGCACGTAAGGCAGTGTAAAATGAGCATGATTCACCATCTTCCGTCAAACATTGGACCAAGTAACCAATTACAGATTGATTTTGTATCCATGAAATAGTGTCTTAAATTAGCCTAAACTGGTGACAGAAATTTAGTTACAATGTCTAAGTTCTCCCTAATATAATGAGCGTATGTTGCTTCTATTGCAAACAAATATGAAAGATTATCTGTGCTACTTAGTGCAAAGTTTGACAGAAAGATGCTGGAAAATGTGCTTGCGTAATGC
This sequence comes from Macrobrachium rosenbergii, assembly GCF_040412425.1. Taxonomy (NCBI): domain Eukaryota; kingdom Metazoa; phylum Arthropoda; class Malacostraca; order Decapoda; family Palaemonidae; genus Macrobrachium; species Macrobrachium rosenbergii. The sequence goes on along the minus strand of NC_089748.1, from coordinate 242,656 downwards.
TACCTATTACTCAAGTCACAAACTTCGCGGCACTTCTCAGGGGACTGTTTAGAACTCTATTACCTGACAGTATAGCGAAGTTTTATAGTAATTTGTATTTTCCCTAACACACAAACCTGAAGTTCTTTACATAGGATTTAGTTTGCAAATGCAATCTGGAACAAGATGGACGCTATACCCCTGTCATGTCAACCAGCGCGTGAGGGCTTGCTATCTGCCCTACGAGAGAGAAAGTAAAAGAGAAAATGGAGGAGACCAGTCACTCACACACACCCAGTCTTACTGAACACCTATATGTGTATATGACATAAATCAGCATTAATATGTAACCTAACCGAGTACCATTCATAATACAGCTTGTTCCATTTTTTTATTATCCTTGATATTGACAAGTACGTAGCATTTTCCGTTGACACAAGACAGCATGTTGAGGGGTGTGTATGATTTAATCTCTCTCATTCTCTTTGTCTCCCTCTCAAGATATGTACTTCCGTAGTTTACATTTATCCCGTGTTGAAAGTGTAATTTGATATATGTAAATTTAAAACAGAATAATGAACATTATGATACTGTACTCAGGTTATGTAACCAAACTGTACTACAGTATTTTGCACTTTATAAAGACAAAAATGAAATATATAAAAACATTCAGCATTGTTAATAACATGTAGGCAATGTCTATGACACCAAATAATCAAACAATGTCATTTGAGTAAAATAGAAAGTCGCTTCCATGTATTACTTCAACAGTTGTACCAAATACTGTAGCCTACATGGACATCTGCGGGAAAAGACAATTCAACGAAATATATGAATATTTAGGAAAACAGAGGGACAAATAACTCGTGTAGCAACAAAAGAAAACTTTACTAAATCATACATACATATAGATAAGATTTACAATGGCAAAATGGACATGTTTGTAGTACAGTAAGCAAAAAAACTCATCATTACTCTTCATACAAATTTATATAATTATATATATAAATAAAATATGTACACTGTAGTGCTAAGGGACTCAGAGCCAATGAAACAAGGGTTTTTGGCAACACCTTTTTATCAAAGCATCAGGTAAAGGTGAAAGTTGGTATGTGTATATTTTATAACCATACCTAATTTTTGCAAGTATTATTTAGTACCTAAGTTCAATAGTTCTGGTACTTATCAGAGCAAAAGTGTGTTTCCTATGCCAGATCCATCAAAATTGCAGGTAAGGGTTTTGAACACAATAGTGATGTTAACCTATGACGTCATGAGGCTCCACCCACAGTGAAGAGAAGTTTACATATGGGGAAAATGTCTTTTCACTGTGGCTCTGCCCACTTGCTGATGACATATTCACTAGTTGACATTAGTACCCATCCTAGGCTTCAGTGATATTAATGAAGGCGAGCAGGAATTGTCATCGTCCCCTTGATTGCATTATCATTCTCAATAATTTTATTATTAGTATTATTATTATATTACTATTTTGCGGAGGTTTCATCACAAATTCCACAGCAGTCATTGGGACTAAGTTCCTATCTTGGAATTCTTCCATTTTCTTGATATTTATATTGTTTCTACTTTACAAATAATTCAGTGTAGGCCTACTGTCTGTAATTCATCCACATAATGAACCAGTCTATAGCTCATTTGTTAGATCTACATCTATTCAGGGTAAGAATACAAAAAGACAATCCGTTTTGTTTTACCACAGGTTTCGACACACTAGCCTTCTATTTACGGCAAGTCAAGAGCGGTCACTAGAAGTAGAATTCAAATGAAAAACATTGATAACTCATTTCCCTCAACTGTTAGCGTTGTAATTCAGTTCATGTAACCCATTGCTATTTTTTTTATATCATACAGCACCCTCAACAGCCCGTGTATACTTGCTGCAAGTAAAAGATAATGGTAGTAAAGATTTTGAGGGCAAGCTATTATTTACCTAATTAATATCAATCAAATGAAACACGATTTATATTGATATGCATAGAAAGGAAAATATATTGAAATTAGTTTGAATGAGGAACATATTGTTATAATAATTGTTTTATTAAATATGTTTTGGATGTACAAATAAAATGTCACTCACTATACATAATTTATTTACAAAATATCTTCATCATCACTCTCGAGGAAGAGGTCATCGTTCCCGTCATCATTGTTGCTAGCGATGTCAATGATGACTGGGTTTCATGCCCTCATGGATATTGTTCGACTTCCAGTACTCCTCCTCAAAATGACAGGATTGTCTGACAGCTCCTGCCCATACTTCTGAGGTGGCAAAGTAACTGTAGAATTATCCACTATAGAAAGAAATAATTATTCACACACTATGGTAAATCTTGCCACCATGGGTCTTCTTGCTTGTATACAACGTGGCAAGCTGTAGCACAAATGCAGTCTTGCAACCACGGGGACAATTCCATATCCTGCAGGCCATTATCAAATTTGTTGAAGCCTAGACTGTGTAAGCACATCCATTCACCTATCAGTGACTTACTGCCGACCTTGTGGATGGGTGGAGCCTCATGACGTCATATGTTTACATCACAAATTGTTTTAGGATCCTTGTCTGTGAATTTCTCGGTTCCAGCATCGGCAACTCCATTTTACTCCATGAATATCAAAACTATCGAACTTAGGTACTAAATAATACTTGTAAAAATTAGGTAGGGTTATAAAATATACACTTACCAACTTTCATCTTTATCCAATGCTTTGATAAAAGGGTGTTTCCACTGAGTTTCATTGGCTCTGAATCTCATAGTAGGTACTTAAATAGAAAAAAATACCTTAATATTCTATTCCCAAATATCTTGTGAGTTTAGGCACCATATTAAAAGTCCATTACTGTGCCTGTAATGAGGTCCAGTCAGTTCAGGTGTTTATGACACCTAATGCCATCTCCGTCGCTCCTATGAGTCGCTCTTTGCGATGAGCCCTTAGAGTTTTTCCTGCTCTTCTTGCTTCTGCAGTGGTGCAGTTTTCTGTGATCTCATTAATGTGATGCTTCAATATTGCTTTCAGCACAGCGAAACAATGTTCAGTTGGGAATTCAAAATCTAATGAGGTGGAGGAACAGAAAACTTTGTGGTTTTGTATAACCTGACCTGCACCAGTGACATGGGGCATTATCCTTAATTGATACGGCTTCTTCGTCTCCAAGAATTAATTCAAGAGAAGAAAGCAAGCTAGCAAAAACTTCCTTCATAACATTTTGAATATGCATTTCATGGTAAACTAAACCAGCCACATCAGAAATAGCTGCTATCAAACTTATGTTGCCACTTTTCTGACCCCTAGCTACACTTATGGCACGTTCACCTCTCACTGCTTAACCATACATTTGTTTTGTGTGTAAATTAAAACCACTTTCAACAATGTACGTACAATGTTTTTGTAACCCATCTCCATACATGTAATGTGCATACTGCACTCTAGCTTCCTTTACAGCTGGAGAGTTCCTATCCTGTGACACATTTTCACATTTTTTTTATAACAATAAATGCTGCATCTAGTGCCCTCGACACTGTAGTCACAAACATTTTTTTTTGTTATGAAAAAAATTCCTCAATGCCTGGTTAAGTTTGTTGATAGTAATCATTGGAACTGCTGCTATCATCATCAATAGAAAGTCCCGACTTTCATCATTAAGCTTGCACTTTCTTCCAGAGTCTACATGACCATCAAGCAAAATGAGCTTTTTTCTGGTAGTTCCTTATGATTTCATATGCTGTTGTCCTCTTAATGCCGAGCTCAGCAGCAGTGACGAGAAAATCTTCATTCGCCTCATACTTTTGAATGAGTCTCCTCTTATCTTCCTGGGGAATTTGATTACGAGGGTGAGGCATGGTGTTTTCGAACTCTAATATGACAATGAGCAGAGGTTCAAAACAATACATAATGTAAACTCATGTTAGGTAATCCCTCTCCTTTGTTTCCCTATGAAAAACAGCATTTTGTTTAATTGTCAGATTGTTTACTGTAACTGTCATAGAATTGTTGAAATGACTTGTCTCCCGATTTTAATTGTCATTAGGAAATTGGTTTGTCTTACTTTTTTTCACTTTTTCGTACAGATTGTTACACTGACTCTATATTTCATACAAGTGTTTAAACTGTGTCAAACTGACAATAATTTTCACATGAGTGTTTCAAGAACTTTTTCTATGTTTTATGATTTTGAATCTTGTCCTTATTCATTGAAAAGTTGTCTCTATAGAATGCAAAATACTGTATTTGACACAATATATAAAACTTGTGGAACCATAAAAGAATATTTTTTTAATGAACATTAAAGAAAAGTAAGAGACCAACCAAAGTCTTCTGCAATCCCTTTCAAGTTTATATAAAGTTTGGCTCATCCATCAGATTTCAACAAGACAAAAATTTCAGAACATCCTGTTTTCTCTCAAGGAACGCAACTTCTAATACAATATTTCCGTCTGTTTCTCCCTAACCATTGTTGTTTAAATTTATGTAATAATCACCACTACTTGCACTGCCATGCAAGCATTCCAATCATGTACTCAATAATGACCGAGTCTTCTATATCAAAACTGTATGTATGTTTTTGTTTGTGAAGACGCCAAATGTCTTTTCATTTCAGAAGAGAAAGATGCTACTGATTGTATTCATTAATTTGTCTCGAATCTCATGCATGATATATTTTCAGAATTTACAACCTTTCCATTGATATTTGTTTTATCATTGTACATAGAAGAACGATGTCTTGAAATGTACACATCTGTTTGTTAGCCATGACAAACACTGATGTCCTGAAACATTACCTTGTTTTTCCCTGTCTGTGTTAGAAGACCTAGCTAGAGCTATAAATAGGCTTTTTCTTTATTTTTTCAATAACAACTCGAAGATTCTTGCATTAACAATTATTCAGTAAAAACCACCAATAAACCAGACAACACCCAGCCAGTATGTCACTCCATCCCATCCTTACAACCTTTCTATCATGTTTACAACCTCTCTATCATGTAGCTTTTACTTCCGCGCCAGCGGTAGTTCGACAGATTGAAACAAAAAAATGAGAACATTCAGTTTTCTATGAATATCCATCTTCTATCCATGTACTTCCCCCATCCCCCACCCGGGGATGGATAGGTACAAACAGACAAACACTCATAGCCAGTCAGTTTACTTATATCGCTGTTTTTGGTAGGAGGTCGACAGATTGTACTCGGTTTTCTGTTGGTTTGTTCTTTTATTTTTTAGATATTCGTTCAGTAACAACCTATAAGGTAAGAGTTTCCGTAATAGGCATTATTCCGGTTTTATTGACATTCATATGTTGTTGATGGGAAGGTTATGATTGGATAACTATATGAACTGTATTTTCAATTCTTAAATGGAAGCTGTAATATTGTAATGAAATTTATAGTGTTACTGAAAATACTAATAGTCTAGAATAATAAATGTAGACTTGGTTCTGTGAAAAACAAACACCTTGGTCTGCTTCCCATTTAGTAACTGATGTTAGGTCCTTGCATTGAAAAGCTCAATCTGTTTCTCCAAATTTCCCATCGACTCAGGGCATTAGATTTGGTGGGATGGAGTAATTTTATGTTAAAACAATAAGTTCCATGGATATTATTGACCCTTATTAAGTAAATAGTTCTGCGCTAAAGTGTAATGTTCCTGAGTCTTTGGATAAAGACTAACACTTTGCTTTCGTGTGTTGGAGGAAGGAAATGGTGCTGATTAATGATGCCTTGTCCTTGGAAAAACAATGTCTTACTCCCTTGTGGCCTTAGAGTGACAGGAACCTGGCAGGTCAGAGGTGGAAAAAATTGTTGGATCTAAAAGGTGATGTTATAACATCTCTGTTTTTCTGGTTGTCTGAAGCTGCCACCCTCAAGTTTTAATCCTGTTAAATGGCGCCAGTTCTGAACTGAATTCTTTCTCAGGTAGGATCACTGAGGAAAAAATTCATTTCTTAAAACATTTTTTCTACCTGGTTTTTATAATAATCGGATTGGCTTTTATTTTGATGTCTTTCTTTCTTCCTGGTAATATTTAGCAAGTTTAAACTAAAGGCTATGTCGTTTCTATTAACCTTTGCCTCATCTAAATATTTTTAGTTTGTACTTAGCAAAAATGCCATTTTTAAATGATAAAATAAGTAATAACTTCTACAAGAAGCCTTGTATTTTGATTTTTAGTGACTATTGGCTTTTTCAGGGAGCAGAATTGTTTCATTTCACTTTGTACTAAACTGAGGTCGATTTCAAGTTCCAATGTGCATTTTTGACATCTGATGATATCTAAAACAGCCCTTTGTCTGTTCATATATTTAAAAGTGACACTTGCATATCGTTTAACACTCAGTCAAATAACCTGCAGGAATTTGTAACAACGATAGAAAATGTGCTACATATAATTGCTGGAAGAGAGGATGCATTCTCACCTATTGAAACTTGATTTCGACCTGAATATTGGTATTTATATAAGCCTGAATATGAAGTAAACCTGATGGCCTGTCAGTCTGGTTGAATAAAAAAAACTCTTTAAAGTGAACCTATCGATACTGTTTTATGAAACTTTAAGAAGAAAATTATAATTGTTCATTAACTATTTCATAAATTCTTGCCTGATTATTCCATGCAGGGTATCAAAGTAACAAAATAATGAACTTAAAATGTACTGGTTTATAAAAAAATTACTTTAAAGTTTGAATTGTTCAAATTAATTTCTCCTTTTATTTACACTTATTGTTCTTCTCAAAGAGGGGGTGTGCGCCAATCTGTCCCTTCCTTTCTCTGCAACGTCTTTGTAGATATCTCAAAATAAGTCTGATTAAGAACAATTTTGAAGAAAAGAATTGATTTTCATGTAAGAATACTGGGCATACTGTCTTCATTTAGATTATCAATGTTTTTTAAGATCGTACAGAATTAATTTTGATCTGCTCGAGGAAATCATAAGAAACGCCACCTGTATATAATGAAATATATATTTTTGCCTATAAGTGTTGATGACATGAAAAGACGTTTTAGTGAGTATTAGAAATATACTATGATCTTATATGAATAAATCTTCAGAGATACTGCAGCTGAAGATTATCGAAAAATATATAAAAAAAAAACCGTGTTTCGGGATAACTACAACAAGTTTTTATGAGCGTTTAACATGAGAAAAAGATCATATTTAGGTCAGTGACTGATTTACATTAAAAGTTAATTACTTTTTTTTTTTTTAGGTAAAATCCACATTAAAGCACTTACCTGTCAAAAAGTATTGGGAATAAAATTTCATTTGCCCCCGTAGTAACTAAACAGCGGATGAAATTGTTTGGATATCTAATCCTCGAGATATATTTTATCACATGCCACTGGCAAAATGCATTAAATAACTCTGCTGGCTGAGGTATAAAACAACCAGAATATCGTGAATGAGTATCAGAGGAACTAATTCTATCATACTGATTTATAGTTATTTCATTTCGTAGAATACAGGGCGTTGATTGGGATAAATTATTCCATGGCAGGTGAGAACATAATGGTTGAATTGGTACTGGTTGATTGGTTTTCCGTTCCTGTGGAGGTCGTTAGTTAAATTGTATTAGAGTGGTTATGATGAATGGTCATTGCAGTTGATGCCTTCAGTTTAATTTAGTCATTCACTCGCTGTTTATGTTATTCCTATGAAGTAAAAAAATAAAACTGAAATAGGAAATCTGTAACTCCTTCAACAAAGGTTTTGTCTCGATACGATCTGTTTGTTGAACTGTCTCAATTCAATGTCTGGGAAAACAAGAATGTATTTCAAAAACAAAAAATTTCGTGACGTGGACACGGGCCAAGGAAGAGTCGCTGTGGGTTTTAATTACATCATAGTTTTGAAAAATCCAAAGCTTGTTGATTATTTTTTTAATGTTATGTTTCGAATTTCTATTACATAATTTTATCACACTCTGTTTCATCACTACGTCAATCTCTTAGCTAAACAGTAACTAAAAGTATACACTCAGGTTTCATGGTTTTTAAAATCTGTCACCTGAACGGTTAACGACCTAAAAATGCAGGTCATGCAGTCCCCAAGGCCATATAAAACAGCAGTTGTTAAACAAATCTATATTCCTTTGGTAACAAAGGTATTTACTATCTAAGTGTAATAATTTATGAGTATTAATCGACCAACAGAAGTTGAATATTGAATGAAACTGTTCACTTGTGCAATATGAAAAAGAACAATACACTGGTTAAGCTAGAGTTCTTAAAGATACATTTTGAACTCATTCAGTTTCCTGAAGTCACTTTCAATGAGGTCAAAATTTCTAAAAAGGTACCTGTTCATCAAATGCCATCAGCCTTTCCAGATGTAATTAGATAAGAAAAGGATGGTGAGAATGTTCAGGCAGCAATCATCGATGAATCTGATTCCAGGATGCTGCTGCGGGTTAAGAAAAGTCATGATTCCACAAGACCATAAACTACAAGCTGCTGAACAAAATTAATCTTCCGTATCAAGAGCACGCACAACCAGCTATGCATTTGCAAGGCAATATGGGTGTGTAATGCTTCAAACCTCAACTTCGTTAAAGGCTGATGAAAAATCCACATCAGGAAAGAAGATCATCCGATGCTCTGGCATGCCTGGCAATCACCCGAACTCCATTGAATTAATTAATTAGTAAAGTGTATTTTTTGTGACGAATGTTTATTCCATTCAACCCAGGTTTTCCCTTAGCGATTACACCCTAACTGCAGGAGTTTCTCTCTAAGAAATCGGCGATGTTCGCAGTAGGGAATTAATCCTTACTCTTATCACGACATTCGGAAAATGACACGCAAAGATAGAGGGCGCCAATTAGCTGACCAAAGAAGAAGGCTAGTGTAAATTAATTGTCGATAAATCACATTTGTAAAAAGATCGAAGTGCTAATCATCCATACTAGGAGTTGAGTCTTTATAATTAGAAGCCTGAATGAGTGAAAACATTATGCAAAATTGTAGAATGGTTTTATTCATGTTTGTGAGTTATTGCCATTATCACGTTTTTTGTACATATCAGGATAAGCAACACGAGTAATTACCATATAAAAAATGTTAATGAGCATAGTTCGAGGAAAATGGTGATTCTGTTCATAATAAAAGAAAAAAATGTTTACCTACACGTGTATGGGCGAGAGAGAGAGAGAGAGAGAGAGAGAGAGAGAGAGAGAGAGAGAGAGAGAGAGAGAGAGAGATTGGCAATCCGTTTTACAACACTTGAATATGACACCATTGATGCGAACATTTTTATTTCAATTATCATTATTCCATTAACAAACTATCTCTGCTGATGCAGAAGTGGCCCGAATAAATCGGTGTAATTTCATCAATACTTAATCATCTCGTTTTTCTTTTTCACTTTCCACATCTGACTTATAGATTCCCTTTAGATTTCTAAAGCAAACCGTGTTAAGAGTGAGCATTATAAATTTCCCTTAACAGCTTTATTAAAAATTAGTAAGCTAAAAAGCTCAGAAAGCGAAATGAAAAATACATTGAATTTCGCATTATAATTTCATTATGAGTCTAATTACCGAGATGGCATCAAAGCTAGAATAATCTCAAGGGATTTATTCTATATAAAATAATTCATTTCTATTTACTCTCCTCTTGAATTATTCATGCAAAGAAGTATTTAATGCAGCTTAGGTCGACGGAATTTCATTAGGAATATGCGAGCATACCTCTCTCGATATTATAATTTTTCATCTTTCTCTTTACACGGAAATTTCATACAGACAATTTATTATTAGGGAGAAATCAAAATTGTATCTGTTTTCTTAATGTTTATTACAATTAACTCAACAATAGCACAAAAGCGACAATCGCAAACTTTATTATACTTACTTTCATAAGTGAATTTGTTTAAATTGAAATTCAATCATTTTTTCTTGAGTGAAAAGGCAGCCTCCTGCTTCATTTTAGAATCATTGTTTGTCAACTGAGTTTTGACACAATTGCAGTTTAGATGTTCTTATAATGGAGTTGCAGTGATTTGAGACGAAAATCTTAAAAAATCAGCGATGAGCATTTCTGCAACTAGGTAAGGGTAAGGTTGCCCAGACCACTTACTAGAAGCACTGAGCTCCGTTTGACAACAACAGCCAGCAAGCCTTATCTAATAATCATAGGACACCGTTCCCTGAATATACATACAAGCATTGATGATGAAATATTGTCTATTATAATCGAATTTTAGTTTCAAAGGAATAAATGATTTTCAGCAGAATTATTTTCTTACATACAGTAGTCAAACACGACAGTGAAATCTTCAGGCTTGTTAGCAAGGCTGGAGATTTTTCTGAATCATGCTCCATTATAACAGTAAGCTGAAAATTAATAAATGAAGAAATTCCTTTTTTTTATTTTACTTAACTCCACTAAGAGAGCTAATGATCACAATTATAGTTTTTATCCTTTTGAAGAAAAGCCAAACTCCATTGTTAATTTATAACAAAAACTCCATGAAGACTAAATGTAAAGAACTGTCATTATTGCTCTTCGTCACTGCATTGTGTCTAAGAGAACAAAGCCAGAATGATCTTGTCTTCATAAAGTAATCTTCTTGACAACACACAACAGCACAAAGAAGAATAATAAATAAAGAAAGACATAACACACACATATATATATATATATATATATATATATATATATATATGTATATATATATATATATATATATATATATATATATATATATATATATATATATATTGTATAAGTGTCCATGTCTGTTCTTAAATCAAACCTGATATCTAAGTGCACCTAGTTTACAAATTTATATATATCTATAAATGGTACAGTCTAGTGCACCATTTATATATATATATATATCCAGTGTCTGTTCTTTAAATCAAACCTGGTATCTAGTACCTTAATATTTGATTACAAACTAATCTCAAGATTCAAAAATTATATACCTCACTTCAGCCAGATACCTGAACTCTCATAACATTAATTAAGACGACTGATTTCTCTAAAGGTAACAGTGATCCCTTAAGAAAAAACTTATTATCAATCACTGAAAAAAAGCAAATAAGTTCTTAAATAGGTGTGAGGTAAAAAATTAAACTAGAAATATTATAAAGTTCAAGGGCATCACTCCATCAAAAACTCTAACTGTTCCCTGGTCTTAATTCACTTTAGCAAAATAAAAGAAGGAAAACATCTTTATCACTTTGCTCTAATTCAAACAAATCAATTATTCACTGGGATCAATAAATGAAACACTGTTTTAAAAATTTTAAATACAAAAATTTATTTTCAAATTCAAAGATTATAATTAGATTTAACAATCTGAAAAATTTATTATTATTTGAAAATAATGGAACACTTAATTAATTCTTGAATTAAATTATCAAACAAAACTAAATCAGAAAAAATTTATTAATTCATTTAAAATTAATCAAGAAAAATTTAAACTATTAAAAACAAAACTTGATTTAAAAAGAAATATACTAAATAAATTAAATCAAGTATTAAAAAAAGTATGCAATGTTAAATTAATCAATCATATTTAAATGCTATACAAAAGACAATGTTACATCTGCAAAAGATTAAAATGTGAAAATATAAAGAAAAATAAAAAACAATAAAAATACACATAAGATTTATCAATAAAAGAAAAATTGTTCAAAATTTCAACTTATCAAAATGGTATAACAGAAAAAACGTTACCTTAAAAACTTGAAAACCTCTGTAAATCACTTGCTGCAGCTATAACCACAAAACATATTATTTTACCAGGCGCCATGCACTAAAAACTTTGCAGTAATTAGATCTCAAAAGTTAATGCATACCTGACCACAAAACATTGTTAAAAGAATTTTTACTAGGAACGAGAGACAGAGACTTAATAAAATACACTGGTCTCAGAAATAAATGAAACAAATTTTAGAATTCCAGTAACACGTGAAACAATTAATGATGTCATTAAAGAATTTTGGGTACGAGATGAAAATTGTAGAAGCAAAATATCAATTAAAGCATTTTAAAACGAGATACAATGGAGAAGCTTCTAGATGAAAGTTACGTCATCCCAGCAAAACGTTTTGAATGCAATCTTACAAAACATGACGTAATTGATCAAGACACGCGCTTTTCCACAACTTTCTCTCAAAGTGGCGGGGGTGATCTACGTGGTACATGTAACAACAGTGAAATGACTCGAGTCCCGAGCCCGTATGGGACGAATCGGCATTTGTTTTCAAAATGTCATCACTAACCCAAAACAAAGCGCCCCTCTTATCTCAACTGATGACAATTGAAATGAAACAAGCCCTTCTGGACACACACACCGTGTTCAAATACAACGCCGCTTTTACCAAGAAAGATATTACAAAACTACGTTACTATTAAAATTGTAATAACAATTTTACCTATCAAGTTATTTAATCATTAGTCTTTTGAGATCTGATGCCAAACTAAATATGACTTCAACAACCAATCATTACAGTATAACACAAAAAAGTAAATACAAAATTTTAGGAGATATACTGTATTATGAAAACAACATCATGAAATTCCTCCCCAAGAAGATTACTTATCCCGGGTTTGAATCCAACGATTCACAACGGGATAAATAATCAGCAACCATTATCTTTTCCTGAAATATGTTTAACACTTAATATTATAGGGTTGCAGGCATAAAGACCACCTGGTCAGTCTCATGGTTATTATTTTTCATCTTATTGATGAATGAGATTGGATTGTGATCCAACAATACTAAAATTTCTTCATTCCTAGGTCTGTTCACATACACTTCAAACTTTTTCAATGCTGTGATTAATGCTAGAGTTTCTTTTTGATTGTTGAATACACTTTTCTGATGTTTTTCAACTTTGAAGACATAAAACATACTGGATGCAAGATTCACTTTCATCTTCTTGAAGTAGAACAGCTCCAATTCCACAGTCAGATGCATCAACTTGTATCACAAACTTTTTATTGAAGTCTGGAGCTTGAAGAACTGGTCTTGAAGTTAATATGGCTTTAACCTTCTCAAATGATTCTTGACATTCTGTAGTCCAAACAAACTTTCTTTTTAGGACTGGTTAAGTCTGTTAAGGGGGCTACTACAGCTGAGAAATTTGGACAGAATCAGCGATAAAATCCAGCCATGCCCAAAAATCTTTGTAGCTGTTTCCTAGTAGTAGGAGGGGTAGCCTTATGGATACCCTCTACATTAGCGTCAATAGGAGCGAGAAGGCCTTTTCCAACTTCAAACCCTAAGATACTGCACAGTTGCCTTTCCAAACTCACTTTTTGTAAGTTGATTGTTAGTCCTGCTTCCCTTAGTTTCTTGAACACTTTTCTTAATATCTTCAGATGTTCTTCCCATGTTGTAGAATAAATCACAATGTCATCAAGATATACACCTACTCCTTCTATTGATCCTAGTAGTTGATCCATCACTCGTTGAAATGTTGCAGGTGCATTCATCAGACCAAATGGCAAAACAGTGTATTGATACAGTCCAAAAGGAGTAATAAAAGCTGACAGCAACTTTAGCATTCTCATCTAAGGGAATTTGATAATATCCTTTCAACAAGTCTATCTTGAAACAAATTTGGCTTGCTCCAATATTATCAAGTAATTGATCAATAAGAGGCAAGGGATAATTGTCAGCCACACTGATGGAATTCAGTTTCCTATAATCAGTACACATCCTAAATGAGCCATCTGGTTTCTTCACTAACACACAAGGAGAACTATAATGACTTGAACTGGGTTCTGCTAATCCATGCTGCAACAAATATTCAACTTCTTTCTTCAAAACATCTCGATGAAAAGGTGATAAGCGATAAGCTCTCATTTTAAAAGGTTTTCCATCTTCTCTGATCTTTATCTCATGCTTTGTCAGATTGGTACACCTAGGTACATCTGCAAAAAGTTCTGTGAAACTTTGAATCACTTCACAATTCACTACTTTGCTCAACACTCAGATGTTTTAGTTTATCTTCCAAATTTTCTAATATTGAAGAATTGTTCATCTTGTTTTCAGCTCCCAATTCATAGTCCATCATCGTCCTCTGTAGAATGAAGTTGTCTGTGTTATTGACACTGTTTCAGTTTTAGTCTCTGAGAAGTAAGGTTTCAAAAGATTTACATGTATCTTCCTCTGTCGTTTTCTTCTTCCTGGTGTTTCAATCACATAAGTTCGATCACTTAACTTCTCTATTATCCTGTAAGGACCTTGAAACTTATTGGTAAGGGGAAATCTTTTCACTGGTAAAAACACTAGAACTTGCTGTCCAATACTAAAATTTCTTAGCTTAGTCTTAGCATCATATTTTCTTTTCATTTTCTCTTGACTTATTTTCAAATTTTCTAAAGAAAATTTTCTAATTTCTCTTAATCTTTTCCTCAAGTTCTTCACATATTCTCCTTGGATTTCCTATTGTTTTTCATCCCAATTTTCTGCAAGAATCTTCAATGGACCTCTAATGTCTCGACCAAAAATCATTTCATTTGGTGAACATCCCATACTTTCTTGATAAGCATTCCTAACTTCAAATAACATTAATTGTAAACCAACATCCCAGTCTCTTCCTGATTCATTACAATACTTATTTAACATACTTTTCAATGTCTGGTGGAACCTTTCCAAGGCTCTTTGAGTCTCTGGATGATGAGCAGTTGATAACTGTTGTTTTACTCCTAACAAATTCATCACATCCTGAAATAATTTTGAAGTAAAGTTCGTTCCTCTATCACTTTGCACAATTTCTGGTATTCCAAAACTTTGAGAAAAACTCCACTAACTTCTCAGCAATTACCTTTGCACTTATACTTCTTACAGGAATCGCCTCAGGATACCTAGTCACTGGACACATTAATGTTAATAGATATTCATTTCCTTTCTTTGTTTTCGGAAGTGGCCTAACCACATCTATAATTACCTTGCTAAAGGGTTCTCCTCTAACTTCTATGGGATGTAGGGGTGCTTTCTGAATGGTTTCATTTGGCTTTCCAGCTATCTGGCACGTGTGACACACTCTGCAAAAATTTGCTAACATCCTTGTGAAGTCCAGGCCAGAAAAAATACTTCATAATCTTCTCAACAGTCTTCCTGATTCCCATATGTCCAGACTCATGAGCTACTGCTACAACTTGTTTCCTCAATGGATATGGAATCAAAATTTGATGATATTCACCCCATTCAGCATTTCCTGGTATATCTGCAGGTCGATGCTTCCTCATTAGCAATCCTTCCTTTAGATAATAACAGATAGAGGTTTGTTGCATCTCTTCTTGATCAACAACTCTGAAGAACAAATCAGCCAACGTTGTATCCCTCTTCTGCAGTTTCATTAGCTTCTCTCTTGTCACTTGACCAACTTCAAGGGCTGAACTCTCCATATCTGCTAACTCTGCTTCTGTAGTTTCACTACTATCTTCAGGAACACTTTGACTACTCGGAGTCTCTTCAATAACAACAGGATCCTCTTTTTCTTGGGAAATCTCTTCATCACTACCACTAGGGGAAACTTCACTTTCCTGGAACAGCTCTTCTAATCTTAAAGATCCGCCACTTGATTCTTCTGGTGCAGGTAAATCCTCAGTATCTTCACTTGCAGACATAGTTCTCTTCTTACTCCTGGTAGTTACACAACTTGGAAACAGGTGGGGGTTTTTCTTCTCTAAATCTACTGTAGGACTAACCCTTAATGGTTTGTCTGTCACTATAGGACAAGGAACAAATGGTACACCACCAACTTCATTACCCAGTAAAACATGTACACCTTCAACAGCTAGTGAGTCCTTTACAGCAAAATCAACATTTCCTGTCACCAATTCACAGGACAGGTGCAAGCGGCATATAGGAGTTACCTCTTCTCCTCCTATACCCTTCAAAATAACTGAATCTCCTGTGAGATTCTTCTCCAACTGTGGGTGAGCACCACGAACTACCACACTATGGTTACTCCCCGTATCACATAATACCTTGACTGGTACCTGCACACTCCCTCCTTGAGTTGTCAGCGTACCTTCATAGATATATGGCTTAAAAGCCTCCAAGCTGCTCAGCCACTCACTGCTTGAAGTTACATTTCCACTGGTTGCTAAACACTCTGCTTGTTTAGTCTCAGTCGTTCCCACACTGCTCTTTGTAGTTTGCTTCACCTGGTTACCTTTAACCACTTGACCAACTGGTTTGGTCTGCTGTTGTGTCTGATAACAATCTCGACTGTAGTGTCCTACTCTTCCACACTTGTAGCAGACAACATTAGTCTTCTGTATCTGTCTTGAGAACAGACTGGATGATGAGGATTTAACATTCAATTGCTGAGGGATGTTACCTGAAATTGTATTGGCATAGCCACTAGAAGGATTTCCAGTTGTAATGTTCCTGAAATTTGGATGAGACCTGAAACCTGTGCGTTGTTGGTTCTGGTACTTGACATTATAATTTCTTTTGCTAGAAATTATATTAAAGTCTTCACTTAATGTAGCAGCTTTGTCAAGTTTTTTAACCTCTCTCTCTCTTAAATAGGCTCTTATGTGTTCAGGAATTCCTCTAAGATATTGTTCTAGGACTACTAACTCCTCAAGTTCGTCCATAGATTTAACTTTAGCAGCCTCCAACCATCGTTTAAAACATCTTCTTACTTTGTAAGCATAATCCAAGAAAGTTATCTTGTCATCCTTTCTCAAAGATCTGAATCTTTCATTATAATATTCAGGGGTCATCTGGTAAACTTGTAGCACATTGTGTTTGAGTACCTTGTACTCTTTACACTGATCAGCTGATAAGGCTAAATAGGCACTTCTTCCTTTACCAATGAGAACACTCTGTAACAAGACCGACCATTTATCCTCTGGCCATCCCATACCTGAAGCTACTTTTTCAAAGTGATCAAAAAACTCATCTGGAGCTTCTTCTGTAAATTTTGGAATTAACTTCTGCACTCTTACTACATCAAATACAGGGTCTGAATTACCTTGAGTAGGGTTAGACGGTGTTACAGGTAATGTGGATCGAGCTTTTATTAACTCCATCTCCCTTTCATGTCTTGCTCTTTCTCTTTCCTCTTTTGCTCTTTCTCTTTCTTCTTCTGCTGCTTTTTCTTCTTCTCTTTTCTTTCTCTTTCTCTCTATCTTCTCTTTCTCTTTCTGCCTGTCTTTTCTGTATCCTCAGCTTTCAAATTTTCTTTTTCTATACTTCTTTCTTTTTCTTTTCTTCTTTCAGCCTTATCCTCAAGCTTAATCAAATTTTCTTCTGTTTCTATCTCTTTCTTTTGCTTGTTTATCTGTAAATTCTTCAGCTGCATTCAACAATTCTTGCTCTCCTTCTTCATCTACTTTACCAGAGTCTCAATCTTGGATTGCAATATATTTGATTTGTGCCTTTCATACCACTAGACACATTTCTGCTTGCAGATTTTCTCTGGAATTGACTTCAGCCTGAATGAAGAAACATCCTCAGCTTAATCAAATTTTCTTCTGCTTCTTTTTATTTACGTCTAAGCTCTGCTTCTGCATCACTTTTCTCTTTCTTTGCATGCTCATGTTTATCTGTAAATTCTGCCTCAGCTGCATTCAACAATTCCCGGAGTGCGCTGGTGGGGTGCTCTCCTCAACTCTTCATCTACTTTACCAGACTAATCCATCAATGCTTGGTGTCATTGCAATATATTTGATTTGTGCCTTAATCATACCACTAGACACATTACCCCATAAAGCACGTGATGCCACTGCTAAAAAATGCAATCCACTGTGCCTTAGTCAATCCACTGGTTGGTTGGATTCAGATAACTCTTGGATGGAAGGAGCTGCTAAAAACCTCTGAACATTAAACAGAGCCATTTTCTCTAATTTACTCAAGTAAATAATTCACAATACAAGGCAAAAAATAACTATGTGGTCACTCTCCTATCAAAATATATCCCTAACACCACCAGTATAAACCATAAACCAGAGTGTTCCACGGGTCTCTGGGCACCAAACAATATAATGTCACGATGCGTATCAAGTACCTGATTATTACACAACTAATCTCAAGATTCAAAAATATACCTCACTTCAGCCAGATACCTGAACTCTCATAACATTAATTATTACGACTGAGTACTCTAAAGGTAACAGTGATCCCTTAAGAAAAAACTTATTTATCAATCACTTGAAAAATCAAACTAAGTCTATCAGAATATGTGTGAGGTATCAAAAATTAAACTAGAAATATTCTAGAGTAGAAGGGCATCACTCCATCAAAAAACTCTAACTGTCTCCCTGGTCTTAATTCACTTTAGCAAAATAAAAGAAGAAAACATGTTTATCACTTTGCCTTATGCACACACAATCAATCCTATTCACTGATGATCAATAAATGAAACACTGTTTTTCTAAAAATGTTAAATACAAAAATTTATTTTCAAATTCAAAGTTTATAATTAGAATTCACAATTAATTAGAATTCATAATCTGAAAAATTTATTATTACTTGAAAATAATACAACACTTAATTAATTCTTGAATTAAATTATGAAACAAAACTAATTCACAAAAACTTTATCAGGAATTTAAATTAATCAAGCAAAATTTAAACTATCAAGAATTACTCAAGATTTAAAAAGAAATTCTTAATAAATGAAATCAAGTATGCAATGTTAAATTAAGTATGCAATGTTAAATTACCAAGAAATATTTACAATGCTATGTAAGCAAATGTTACATCACAACATAAAAAAAATGTGAAAATATAAAGAGATCATAAATAGAAAAATACACATAAGATTTATCAATAATGAGTTCACTTGTTCAAAATTTCCTAACTTATCATACCATGGTATTAATAAGTAAAATTCACGTTACCTTACACAAACTTGTGAAAACCTCTGTAAATCACTTTCTGCAGCTGTGTTACCACAAAACACACTTCTTACCAGGCGCCATTACAAACTAAATAACTTTGCTAAATTCAGATCTCAAAAGTTAATGCTAATACGTGACCACAAAACACTACGTTAAAAGAATCTCTTTCTAAGAACGAGAGGGAACCAAATCGACTGGTCTCAGAAATCAGAATGAAACAAATTTTAGAATTCCAGTGACACGTGAAACAATTACATGATGTCATTAAAGCATTTTGGGTACGAGATACAAAAGTTGTAGAAGCAGGGAGGTGACGTCATTAAAGCATTTTGGGTGCGAGATACAATGGAGAAGCTTCTAGATGAAAGTTACGTCATCCCAGCAAAACGTTTTGAATGCAATCTTACAAAACATGACGTAATTGATCAAGACACGTATTCTTTCTCTCAAAGTGGTGTACGTGACTCGAACATGTAACAACGTGAAATCACTCGTCTCGAGCCTGTAGGGGACGAATCGGCATTTGTTTTCAAAACCTGTCATCACTAACCCAAAACAAAGCGCTCCCTCTTATCTCAACTGATGACAATTGAAATGAAACAAGCCCTTCCTGGAACACACACACACGTGTTCAAATACTACGCTTTTACCAAGAAAGATATTATTCAAAACTACGTTACTATTAAAATTGTATTAACAATTCTAAATTACGCTATCAAGTTATTTAATCATTAGTTCTTTTGAGATCTGATGCCAAACTAAATATGACACTTCAACAACATTTATCATTACACATAACACATGAAAAAAGTAAATATGTCAAAATTATAGGAGAATATACATATTACAAGGCAACATCATGAAAATATATATATATATATATATATATATATATATATATATATATATATATATATATATATATATATATATTGGATATTAAAGGACGTTTGTAGCTTTCTGATTGTATATGAATCACGGTGATGTGATAAATAGTCATAATATGGATACGTAATAAAAACGCACTATACACGGTCAACATGGCAGAGGTGGGTGGATATCGTCTCCAAATGCAAAACACCTGAGTTCGACGGGTGAGATGATGGGAGGTGATATTCACTTATACCTCTCTTGTGGCCGACTGCGTTAGTGCGTCCCTGTAGTCCTGAGTCCTCGTCCGTCGCTGGTTCGACCCCATGGGACAGTGGACTTATTATCAACTAAAAAATTCCCCTTCGGTAACATATATGAAAATATATTATTTCCGAGGTAGAGCGAATTGGATATTAAAGGACGTTTGTAGCTTTCTGATTGTATATGAATCACGGTGATGTGATAAATAGTCATAATATGGCTTACGTCGACAAACGCACTACATGGTCAACATGGCAGAGGTGGGTGGATATCATCTCCAAATGCAAAAGACCTGAGTTCGACGGGTGAGATGATGGGAGGTGATATTCACTTATACCTCTCTTGTGGCCGACTGCGTTAGTGCGTCCCTGTAGTCCTGAGTCCTCGTCCCTCGCTGGTTCGACCCCACGGGACGGTGGACTTATCAACTAAAAAATTCCCCTTCGGTAACATATATGAAAATATATTATTTCCGAGGTAGAGCGAATTGGATATTAAAGGACGTTTGTAGCTTTCTGGTTGTATATGAATCACGGTGATGTGATAAATAGTCATAATATGGCTACGTGCGACAAACGCACTACACGGTCAACATGGCAGAGGTGGGTGGATATCGTCTCCAAATGCAAAACACCTGAGTTCGACGGGTGAGATGATGGGAGGTGATATTCACTTATACCTCTCTTGTGGCCGATCATGCGTTAGTGCGTCCCTGTAGTCCTGAGTCCTCGTCCGTCGCTGGTTTGACCCCACGGGACGGTGGACTTATTATCAACTAAAAATTCCCCTTCGGTAACATATATGAAAATATATTATTTCCGAGGTAGAGCGAATGGATATTAAAGGACGTTTGTAGCTTTCTGATTGTATATGAATCACGGTGATGTGATAAATAGTCATAATATGGCTAATTTGGCGACAAACGCACTACACGGTCAACATGGCAGAGGTGGGTGGATATCGTCTCCAAATGCAAAACACCTGAGTTCGACGGGTGAGATGATGGGAGGTGATATTCACTTATACCTCTCTTGTGGCCGACTGCGTTAGTGCGTCCCTGTAGTCCTGAGTCCTCGTCCGTCGCTGGTTCGACCCCACGGACGGTGGACTTATTATCAACTAAAAATTCCCCTTCGGTAACATATATGAAAATACATTTTTTCCGAGGTAGAGCGAATTGGATATTAAAGGACATTTGTAGCTTACTGATTGTATATGAATCACTACACGGTCAACATGGCAGAGGTGGGTGGATATCGTCTCCAAATGCA
The DNA here is from genome assembly GCF_040412425.1 of Macrobrachium rosenbergii. Classification (NCBI taxonomy): domain Eukaryota; kingdom Metazoa; phylum Arthropoda; class Malacostraca; order Decapoda; family Palaemonidae; genus Macrobrachium; species Macrobrachium rosenbergii. Next base: position 221,439 of record NC_089748.1, on the reverse strand, counting down.
AAACACCTGAGTTCGACGGGTGAGATGATGGGAGGTGATATTCACTTATACCTCTCTTGTGGCCGACTGCGTTAGTGCGTCCCTGTAGTCCTGAGTCCTCGTCCGTCGCTGGTTCGACCCCACGGGACGGTGGACTTATTATCAACTAAAAAATTCCCCTTTGGTAACATATATGAAAATATATTATTTCCGAGGTAGAGCGAATTGGATATTAAAGAACGTTTGTAGCTTTCTGATTGTATATGAATCACGGTGATGTGATAAATAGTCATAATATGGCTACGTGTCGACAAACGCACTACACGGTCAACATGGCAGAGGTGGGTGGATATCGTCTCCAAATGCAAAACACCTGAGTTCGACGGGTGAGATGATGGGAGGTGATATTCACTTATACCTTTCTTGTGGCCGACTGCGTTAGTGCGTCCCTGTAGTCCTGAGTCCTCGTCCGTCGCTGGTTCGACCCCCACGGGACAGTGGACTTATTATCAACTAAAAATTCCCTTTGGTAACATATATGAAAATATATTATTTCCGAGGTAGAGCGAATTGGATATTAAATGACGTTTGTAGCTTTCTGATTGTATATGAATCACGGTGATGTGATAAATAGTCATAATATGGCTCACGTCGACAAAACGCACTACACGGTCAACATGGCAGAGGTGGGTGGATATCATCTCCAAATGCAAAACACCTGAGTTCGACGGGTGAGATGATGTGAGGTTATATTCACTTATACCTCTCTTGTGGCTGACTGCGTTAGTGCGTCCCTGTAGTCCTGAGTCCTCGTCCGTCGCTGGTTTGACCCCACGGGACGGTGGATTTATTATCAACTAAAAAATTCCCCTTTGGTAACATATATGAAAATATATTATTTCCGAGGTAGAGCGAATTGGATATTAAAGGACGTTTGCAGCTTTCTGATTGTATATGAATCACGGTGATGTGATAAATAGTCATAATATGGCTACGTGCGACAAACGCACTACACGGTCAACATGGCAGAGGTGGGTGGATATCGTCTCCAAATGCAAAACACCTGAGTTCGACGGGTGAGATGATTTGAGGTGATATTCACTTATACCTCTCTTGTGGCCGACTGCGTTAGTGCGTCCCTGTAGTCCTGAGTCCTCGTCCCTCGCTGGTTCGACCCCATGGGACGGTGGACTTATTATCAACTAAAATTTCCCCTTCGGTAACATATATGAAAATATATTATTTCCGAGGTAGAGCGAATGGATATTAAATGACGTTTGTAGCTTTCTGATTGTATATGAATCACAGTGATGTGATAAATAGTCATAATATGGCTACGTGACAAACGCACTACACGGTCAACATGGCAGAGGTGGGTGGATATCGTCTCCAAATGCAAAACACCTGAGTTCGACGGGTGAGATGATGGGAGGTGATATTCACTTATACCTCTCTTGTGGCCGACTGCGTTAGTGCGTCCCTGTAGTCCTGAGTCCTCGTCCGCGCTGGTTCGACCCCATGGGACGGTGGACTTATTATCAACTAAAAATTCCCCTCGGTAACATATATGAAAATATATTATTTCCGAGGTAGAGCGAATGGATATTAAAGGACGTTTGTAGCTTTCTGATTGTATATGAATCCCGGTGATGTGATAAATAGTCATAATATGGCTACGTTGCGACAAACGCACTACGGTCAACATGGCAGAGGTGGGTGGATATCGTCTCCAAATGCAAAACACCTGAGTTCGACGGGTGAGATGATGGGAGGTGATATTCACTTATACCTCTCTTGTGGCCGACTGCGTTAGTGCGTCCCTGTAGTCCTGAGTCCTCGTCCGTGCTGGTTCGACCCCATGGGACGGTGGACTTATTATCAACTAAAAAATTCCCCTTCGGTAACATGAAAATATATTATTTCCGGTAGAGCGAATTGGATATTAAAGGACGTTTGTAGCTTTCTGATTGTATATGAATCACGGTGATGTGATAAATAGTCATATATATATATATATATATATATATATATATATATATATATATATATATATATATATATATATATATATATTGTGACGAGCTGTCACATTAAATATTGTAAATAAAAAAAGAATTTTTCAAAATACAGTTTTGTATTTTCTGTAAAAACATTCTTATAAATTGTTTTATTTGTATTTAAGCACTTTCTGTTCCTGTTTAAATGCTTCTTGGACATTCTCTAGTCCAGTACTTTAAAAAGTTTACATTTGTCCTGAAAAGAATGTAACAGATGAGAGAATCACAGCTGTTCATACAGTCAACATCTGCTCACTATTTTATATTGGTGCTTAATTGTGGTGTAAAGTGATTATTATTATGTGTTAGTGGGTGCATTATAGTTTTTAACTTTTATTAAAGTTAAAAGTTTCTCGAGTGTTTCCTTATTCTTGTGCCTGGATCTTGGTGTTTTGGGTTATTAGATTATTTATTAACTGATATATTAAGTGCTAAATAAAGTTAAGTTTAAAGTGAACATAATTCAGTGATAAACTACAACAGACATATTTTGTTTTGGTGGTAATTTTTTTATTATTGCCCGCTGACTTGTATTATAACAAGGCCATTACATCGCTACCATACCACCTGGTAAAGAATATACTTGCAGTGGTGACAATATTTGGGCGCCTGACCGGGATCATATTTATTCATGTGATCGTAATTCTTCATGTGACTTCTTGTTTCATGCGACTCATGTGATTTCATGTGTTTCATGTGACTTATGTGATTTTTGTTATTCAGTGATCTAAGTCATATAGTTCATGTGTATCATGTGATTTATGTGATTCATGTGATTTATGAGATAAGTGTCTGTTGCAGTAAATAAGCATAAGTATTAAATTTTTCACACCAGATCCAGACGGGCACAATAGTAAGTTGCACTGTTACGAATAGTAAGTGATTCTCTCCATTCATATCCGGTATCGATGATTTGGAGGTATAGTTGGTAGCTTAATGTTAATCGACTGGGACCAGTGTTAATTCACTATCGATAGTGCCCACCCCTTTTCATGAACCACCCTTTTAATATTCTTCCCAAGCCATTAGACTTCTTCCGACAAACACTTGTGTTAATCTGGATACCGTGTCAATGAGCTAACCTGAATCTTCTTAAATCATAATCATTGAACTAGTTCATTCCTTAGTTAAGACCATTCCGTTTTATTCAGCTAAGACAACTTGCATATTCGGCTGCAGAATGGAACGCGCTCTTCGGCCAGAACGTCTCGATATTCTACCTACGTCCCCAGATGCTGCTCGAGTTTTCAAGCATTGGCTGTTCATCTTTTCCCGATACAAAAATGCTACTAAAGGAACTAATGACGTTTATCTTGGTATGCTTGCAAATGCATTATCGCCTGAGAACTTTGAGCTTATATCTGATTGCTCTACTTATGATGACGCCATCGCAAAACTGAATAAAGTTTTCATACAGACTGCGAACGAAATTGTTTCTCGATATCGTCTTGCCACTCGTCGACAGATGTCAGGAGAAACAACAGACGAGTTTTACGTGCTCTGCACAAACTTAGCGTTGACTGCAAATTCAAGGACGTTTCTTCAGAGGTATATAGAGATGAAAGTATTTGTGATGCTTTTATTGCTGGGATTTCCTCTCAACATATTCGCACGAGATTACTTGAAAATAAAACGCTTACATTATCTGCTGCTGCTGACCAAGCCAGAGCTCTGGAACTCGCTTTCAAGATTCGCAGTCTTACGGAATTCCTTCCGACGAATGTATTCCTGCAGCAGCCGTCAAATCTAGGCCTGAATATGATGATCATGCCCTGTTTGTGAAAAGGCCGACAGGTCCGATGCTCAGATGATGATTTAGTTGCTTTGACTCTACAAGGGAAATGTTTCTTCTGCAGGTACAGGCGTCATCCTAGAAAAAAGTGCCCTGCAAAGGAAGTTAATTGTCGAAAATGCAACAAACTTGGACACTTTGCTAAGGTGTGTTTAAGTAAATCAAAACCTACTTCTGCTGCCTCTTCGTTCACCGCTGCTCTTGCTTCTGTTCCATCTACACTGAATCATTCCGTTTTCCCCATTTTTATGCGTGGAACCAAAGTAAATGCCCTAATTGACACTGGAAGTTCAGAAAATTTCATTAGTGATAATATTCTGAAAAATATGAAATTACCTGCGACTCCTTATTCAGGAACTATCTCAATGGCTGCTTCTCATTATGTGTCGCCTATTAGTGGCTCTTGCAATGTTGACATTGTAGTCAATGGACGTGAGTATTCCAGTGTCAAATTTCTTGTGCTACCTGGACTTTGTGCGGATGTAATTCTTGGAATCCCTTTTCTTAATAAGCATTCTAGTGTGACTGTGTCATACGGCGGCACTAGACCTAAACTTGAATTATCTGCATTAGCTACGTTGTCAATCACGCCCCTAGAGTATTCCGTAATCTTTCTCCTGATTGCCATCCTATTGCTGTGAAATCAAGAAGATATAGTGCTTCGGATGCAGAGTTTATAAGGACAGAAATCGATCGTCTTCTTGAAGAGGTGTAATTGAACATAGTACATCGCCATGGCGTGCTCAAAAGTGGTGGTTGTTCACAACAGGAATAAGAGACGTATGGTTGTCGATTATTCGAGACTATTAATAAATTCACCTACCTGGATGCATATCCTCTTCCTAACATAGACGACCTAGTCAATGAAATAGCCAAGTACAAAGTGTTTAGTTCTGTGGATTTAAAGAGTGCTTATCATCTGGTCCCATTACCAGAGGAAGATCGACTTTATACTGCCTTTGAAGCTGACAGCGGCCTCTATCAATTTACTAGGCTGTGTTTTGGTCTCACCAACGGAGTGGCAGCTTTTTCAGAGGATTATTAATGATATCATTAGAACGAATGGTCTAGAGGGTGTTTATGCTTATCTTGACGACGTCGTTGTTTGTGGCAATACTCAAGAAGAACACGACGAAAACCTTAGAAGGTTTATGGAAGCTGCTCGTTGTTATAACATGATACTGAATGAAGCTAAATGTGTTCTGTCCTCTCACTCTATACGTATACTTGGCTGAAATTAGTCATAATGAGCTGCGACCTGATCCTTCACGTCTAGAGGCCCTGATGAACATGCCTGTTCCGCAGACTAAGAAGTCGCTGCAACGATTGACAGGCCTCTTTGCTTATTACTCTCGCTGGATTCCTCGTTTTTCTGAAAGGATTCGCCCTCTCGTCAAAGCCTTTCTTCCACTCTCCAGAAGCTGTTGGTGCTATCAGTAATTTGAAGGATGCCATATCTTCGTCTGTCAAAGCTGCTGTAGACGAAAATTTGCCCTTTACTGTTGAAACCGATGCTTCTGACTTTGCCATTGGAGCTACTTTAAACCAGGATGGACGTCCAGTGGCCTTTTTCTCGAGATCCTCACCAGTGCCGAACAGAGACATTGCAGTGTTGAGAAGGAGGCTTATGCAATTATCGAATCTGTAAAAATGGCGCCATTATCTGACTGGAAAGCACTTCACACTGGTAACCGATCAAAAGTCTGTTTCTTTCATGTTTGATGGCAAGCATAAAGGAAAAATAAAAAATGAAAAAATTCTGCGATGGAAAGTAGAACTTATGCCCTATTCGTTTGATGTCCAGCATCGGCCTGGTAGGTTGAATGCTGCAGCTGATGCTTTGTCACGAAACTTGTGCTCGGCTATCCATACTCAACAGTTATATCAACTGCACGAGAGTCTCTGTCACCCAGGAGTTACTAGGTTTATGCATTTCATCAAAGCTCGAAATTTTCCCTATTCTTTGGAGGAAGTCAAAAGGGTAATGTCATCTTGTCCAACCTGCAGCAAGTGCAAAACCTAGTTTTTATCGTGCCCCACCGGTTCAGACTGATACAAGCCATGAAACCATTTGATCGTTTAAATGTTGATTTCAAAGGTCCACTATCCCCTTCACATGCTGGCAATCGCTACATACTGATAATTGTTGACGAATACAGTAGATTTCCTTTCGCCTTTCCTTGCAAGGATATGACGGCCGCTACCATTATTTCATGTCTCACTAAGCTAAAGTTCTCGACTTTTGGTCTGCCCAACTTAATACTTGATTTTGGTTCGTTTTGCGCGCATTAACATCTTCGGACCGATATCGCAATCTTATTCCTCTTAATTGCGGGAATCTCTTTATCACTTGTCAATATTGATAAGTCGTTAATTTTCACTTTTGAATTATCAGTAATGCTCTCATCTGGTTTAAATTATAATTCAGTCCTTCGATATTGAACTTAGTTATTATCAGCAGTTGCTTAAGACTTATTAAATAGCAATTATTTTTGTTAAGGTAACTAGCTTATTTTTAAATAAGTTTCACGATTTTGTGTGCCATCCTAACTTAATTCTTTGCTAAAAATGTTCAATTTAGAGCAATTCTTGCTTAACCCTAAGATGAACTACCAAGATTACATCTTGCAAAGAAAGCGGAACTCTTGACTATCACCCAGAAATGGCAAATACCTTCAGAGTCCTCCTATGTCAAAGCTAGATTGATAAGCGACATCCTCAATTTCTAATTGCAAAGAGTGTAGTTAAAGAGAGCGACGAAGAAGTAGAAGAACTACGTTACCTGACCGGTGCGGTTGCTACCAGTAAAGAAGATCCAGAAGTAACCAGGATGAAACTACAATTGGAACTGGAGAAAATGAAGATATTCAATGCACGAGAAGAAGAAGAAAGGCAAATAAGAGAAGAGGAAAGAAAACGAAGATTAGCTCAGGAAGAAGATGAAAGACAAATAAAAGAAGATGAAAGAAAGTGAAGATTAGCTCAGGAAGAAGATGAAAGAAAACTAAGATTAGCTCAGGAAGAGGAAGCAAGAAGACGAGAAGCTGCATTACAGGAAGTAGAACTCCAAAAGAAATTAGCGGAAATAGAATTGTCGAAAACAAGAGAAACTGCTAACATACAACTTAAAACCAAGGAAGAAGAACGCAATCTTCCTGAAAAGTTCGACTTCAACAAAGCAAAAAGCTCATTCCTACATTTGATGAAAAAGAACCCGAAGTAGCATATTCTTCACTTTCGAGGATACAGCTACCTCACTCGAGTGGCCGGCAGAACACTGGGCAATGCTCATTAGAAACGGTTTCAAAGTAAGGCAGCTTATGTTTCCTCGCAGATGATTACTGTTAAGGATTATCAGATCCTTAAGAAAGCTATTCTAGATGCTTATTCAATCACCGTAGAAGGATATCGTCAAAGTTTCCGCAATTCACAAAAATCTACAACCCAGACATTTGTGGAATTTTGTGATACTAAATTAACAATTTCAAAAGTGGATTGACAAAGCTGGAATTAAAGAATTTGAGTCACTTAAAAGTCTGGTAATCATGGAGGAGTTTCTTAGAAAAGTGCCATTTAACATTGCTAACTATATTTTATATAAGGAGGAAACGGATCTCATGAAAGCAGCTAGTCTGGCAGATGACTATTTTCTGCGCCATAAATCATATAAACCTGCCCATTATAAAACTACCTGTTTTTCAGACAGATTTTGTACTTACTGCAAGCAGGCAGGACATCTCATTGAAAAATGCCCAGATCCTCAGTGTAGAAAGTCTGAAGTCAAAGAACATAAGCCTGGTAAAAACAGGATTCCAAGAAAACGATGCATGTGACCGTCCCTACTCCGGTTTAGATTCCTTCAAACCTTACACATGCCAAGGTTCAGTAAATGGGAAACCTGTCGTTTGTCTTCGTGATACAGGATCGTCTCAAACTATTATCAACCTACCACCACAGGAGCTGACAATGAAGCAAGAATATGTTGCTGTAACGGACTTGACATCGACCAAGACTCTACCCTTGGCTGAGGTAACACTTCAGTGCCCCTACTACACAGGTAAAGCTTCTGTTGCTGTGTCTAATAAACCTTTGCCACATCCATCAATACAGGTACTGATAGGTAATGACCTTGCAGGGGCCAATGCTTTGAATTTAGTAGTAACAGATCCAGATGTCATTCTGAAACAAGAACTTAAAGTAAATGAAAATAAAATTGTTCAATCTGTATCAAAAGTTCCAAAGAAAAATAAAACTCTTGAAACATCTAAAGTAGAGAAGGCTTTGGAATTAGTAAATTTAAGCAAAGTAAAGTTTAAGCAGTTGCAGAGTAATGATCCTAGCCTTACGAAATACTGGAAAAGAGTAGAAAATCCATCAGATAACCCCAAGACTCCTAATTTTTATACTGATCACGGCTTACTCTTCAGGCATTTTAGATCTTCCAAAGCACCAGTAACTTCCACGTGGCATGACTGTCACCAGCTTGTCTTACCAGCAACCCTTGTACCACCACTTCTAGATTTGGCTCACACCTCTGAATCCCATCTAGGAGTTAATAAAACCTATCACAGAGTTTCACAGGACTTCTTCTGGCCAGGTATAAAGAAAGATATTAAGAGTACATAATGTCCTGTCATCAATGCCAGGTCACAGGTAGGCCCAACGAGTATTATTCTATGCACCTTTGCAGCCCATCTCGGTACCAAAACAACCTTTTGAGAAAATAATTATTGACTGTGTAGGACCTATGCCTAAAACTCGGAAAGGTAACAGTACTTGCTGTCTTGTGTCCTACTACTAGATATCCCATTGCCATGCCTATTAAGAACATTAATGCCAAAACCATTATTGGTCAGCTTGTTAAAGTGTTCACAACCTTTGGATTTCCTAAGATTCTCCAATGTGACAGAGGTACTAATTTTACCAGTAAGCTATTCAAACAAAGTATGCAAGAGTTTAATATTCACAATGTCTATGCTTCTGCATATCATCCACAGACAAATGGAGCTCTTGAAAGGGTACACCAGACCATCAAAAACCTTCTACGTAAATACATGGAGGAGACTGCCCAATCATGGGATGAAAATTTAGACCTCCTCATGTATATGCTACGCAGTGTACCTAATGATTCGACTGGTGTATCACCCTTCGAACTTATGTTTGGCAGGAAACCACGAACAACGCTAAGCATGGTGAAAGAAAATTTTATTCATAATAAGGAGGAGGATACTACCACCCTGTTAGCTTATATGAAAGAACTGAAAGAAAAGTTCCTTTCCATGTATAATTTTGCTAATGAAAATCTTTTGATTTCTCAGGAGAAAATGTCCAACCTTTACAACAGGAAAACAAAGCTGCGAGAATTCAACATTGGCGACCAGGTTCTGGTTTATCATCCAATACCAGGTGCACCTTTAAGAGAGAAATTTATGGGACCCTATACCATCGCCAGTAGACCTTCCAAATTAAACTACATAATCTCCACACCTGACCGACGACGTCCTACTCAAATGGTACATGTTAATCTTATAAAACCATATCGTGCACCTGCTAATGTGGTAAGTCACATCTCTTCTCAAACGGTTTCTGTTGATACCACAGTTCAGTTCAAAAACCAGGAGGTAGATGAAGAAACTCCTTCAGCGGATAATCTTGTATCATGGAAGGATCTTCTCAACAGCCAAGTATTAGAATCCTTGCCAAGTTATCTTGCAAAAATCCCACCTAATCATCGTAAAAATTTAACTAAGTTACTGCTGGAGTATTCAGATGTTTGTTCGGATCAATTAAAAGTCAGTGACACAATTAAGCATGATATAATTTTAGAGCCAGGAACTACACCCATAAGGCAGCCATATTATAGAGTAGTTGGTAGAAGACTGGAATCTCTAAGAAAGGAGGTTCAATACTTATTAGATAATAATTTAGCTGAACCCAGTACGTCACCTTGGGCTTCACCGTGCATTTTAGTACCCAAAGCCAATGGTCAACTACGGCTATGCAAAGATTACCGCAAATTAAACAAAGTCACCATTAAAGACTCATTTCCTCTACCTCGAATTAATGATATCTTGGACAACATAGGGAAGGCAAAAATCCTAACACAAATAGATTTGATGAAAGGTTACTATCAAGTTCCATTAACTGAAAAGTCAAAAGAAATTTCTGCCTTTACCACCCCATTTGGTTTATTTTCTTATACAGTGTTACCTTTCGGACTTACTAATTCTCCTGCTACCTTTCAGAGAATGATGAGTAACATTATCACAGGCTTACCTAACACCTACGTGTACCTGAATGATGTGATCATTGTCAGCGAGAATTGGGACGAACATATACATCTTCTAAGGCAACTACTGAACGGTTCTGCAAAGCCAAGATAACCATTAATTTAGTAAAAGCACATTTGGCAGAGCGGAAGTAACTTACTTAGGCCATCGCATTGGCAACGGTCACATCGCCCGAAGAAGCCAATATCCTAAGTATAAAGCAATTTCCTATTCCTTCTAACAAAAAGAGTTAAAGACCTTCCTTGGTATGATATCTTACTATTCAAGATTTGTAAGAGAGTTCTCTTCATTTGCTGCCCCACTCTATAGATTAACATCATCAAAAGTAACTTTTTCCTGGACTCCAGAAATAAATACGATCTTTCAAAAATTAAAACATATTCTAATATGTAAACCCATACTCAAGGCCCCTGACTTTAAGAAAGATTTTTGTCTCCAAGTAGATGCCAGTGCTACTGGCTATGGAGCAGTCCTGCTGCAAACATCCACTCCCATAATTCCAGATGAGGACATAACTCTAGACTCCCTCCTACCCATCGCCTACTACTCAGGGTATTTCCGGGAGCACAGACTCGATGGGCTACCATCGAGAAAGAGCTGTATGCCATAATTGCAGCTCTTCAGCATTTCTCACCATACCTCGAGGGTCATCAGAAAGTAATAATTTACACAGACCATCGTCCTTTAGTGTACTTGGAACGTTCCCGACTACAGAATCAAAAACTTCTAAGATGGTCATATCACCTAACCAGATTCAACGTTAGCACAAGAATACTAGGAATGCACTTCGCAAAAGAGGAATATCAAGACACGTGAGAGAAAGGCTAAGAATAGCAAGAACACAAAATACAAAGCTAAAACGATTTAGGAATATGAGCACAAATATCAAAATCCATTTCTACAAAAGCCTAATCAGACCAATAATGGAATATCCACCAATACCCACGTGTTTAGCATCGACTTCCAATATAAGTGCATTACAAAAATTCCAAAATAAGATACTAAGGTCCGCAGTGAGAAACAATCAAGAAGATGACGATCTGAATATAGAACAAATACACAAAAATACAAAGTAGAACCAATTAATCAAAGATTATACAGACTGGCAACCAACATGTGGAGCAAACTAGATCAATACAACAGTGAATTAAGAGAAGAATCCGTAGCAGAAGAGAGAAGCCACCCAAACAACACAGACCACAGATGGTGGAGAGGAGTATCTTCATATCTTCATCGTGATGAACCTCAACCATTATATTATTAAGAAAAGCCTTGTGAAAAGTAATATTTAGAATTTACTATGTAGGTATCATGCAAAATCATTATGATAATTAACATCAAGGTTAAAATGAGGAAATTGGAACTAATTTTTTTTATTCTATTTTATGTTTTAAATATGATTATACTAATAAGAAATAAAATTCAAAATGTGCAATATGTACAATTTACCATGTTGTTATAATGTAAAATTATTATTGTATTATGTTAATATTAGAAAAATTGTACACTTACCAAAATAAAATTGTGGATAAACCACACTTGACATTACTCTTACTAATATTTCACTTTCTAAACTATTCCCTACCATGGTTAGCTAGCTAACTGCCCTCACTCTTCTTTCACCCATCTTACCTATCAGCTAAAAAAAAAAAAAAAAAAAAAAAAAAATCAACGTTGAACTTCGGACCATCAAAGGCATCAACAACTCCATAGCAGATGCCTTATCCCGTTTCCCAAGACCGTCTGCAGAATAAAAAGATACTGTTGGATCGACCTGATCTCCACCCATATAACAGCTATCAGGTATTGCTGTTACCCTACAGGGGAGGAGCTGTGACGAGCTGTCACATTAAATATTGTAAATAAAAAAAGAATTTTTCAAAATACAGTTTTGTATTTTCTATAAAAACATTCTTATAAATTGTTTTATTTGTATTTAAGCACTTTCTGTTCCTGTTTAAATGCTCCTTGGACATTCTCTAGTCCAGTACTTTAAAAAGTTTAAATTTGTCCTGAAAAGAATGTAACAGATGAGAGAATCACAGCTGTTTGTAAGGTGTCAAAGAAACGAGCAGGTAAAGGTTACTGCTGATTTATTACAGATCCAGGCGGTTTATATTGCGGCCGACTGACGCCGGGCCGTGAGAGACAATGGAATTGACTGTGACCTGAGGTCGAAACAATAAACAATAATATGCAGTGAACGAGTACGAATTACAATACGAAACATACAGAGACACAATATAGATACAGTCTTGATGCCTGTGAATGAAGAAACATGTGATACACAATGTGTGACATTCGTATAAATACCATAAAGTAAAAATGATAAAAATGCGTGACCTGGCACGTTTTAGGCGTGACTAATTTAGCTTGAAGAAAACGGGAAGTCACCAAAGAAAACAAGCTCAGCGGAGACTTAATTAATGGCGCCGCCGAAACACTACCCTGGCGCCGAATGGTGACTTTACAAATACTCCCCCAAGACGAGGGACGCGTCTGATTAATCCCTGTACCTGGTGGGACGCTGAAGGGTGCCGCGGCTCCTTGAGGATAACTGAGGGGCCTCCCCGCCTGTGAGGCTGCTGTTTGGGCGGTCCCTTCCTGGCGGCGGCGCGCCTGCGGTGGTGAGGGCGTGCTGGAGTGCGTTTGGGCGGAAGGGGTGCTGCGACGCTGCCGGGACTCTCCGACAGGAAGGCGGGCTTTAGCCGGTCTATGGAAACCCAGTCGTTCCTGCCTGGAAGTGCCAGCCGAACGCCTTGCTGTTCGTTCCAGCACGCGGAAGGGTCCCCTGTAGGGCTTAGTTAGTGGTGGACGGACGGCGCCGACTCTGACGAAGACGTGGGTGGCGGATGACAGCTGTGGCGGCACGAAGGTGGTTGCTCTGTCGATGTATGAGCGCCTACAAGGGGCGAACTTGCCGGCCACGTCGCGGAGCCTCTGCAGAAATGGGGAGTGGCGATCATCCGTCACGAGCTCTCCCGGCACCACGAGGGGTTCCCCATAGGTTTGTTCAGCTGCGGATGGGGTGCCGTCGGCTCTGGGGGCGGTCCTCAACCCGAGGAGGACCCACGGCAGCTGATGTTTCCAGTCCTCGGCGGTGCAGCGGCCATGAGGGATGACTTTGGACCTGTGGAACCGTTCAACCAGGCCGTTGGCCGCTGGGTTGTACGCTGTGGTGGTGTGGTGCGTGGTTCCCAGCAGTTGAGCCAGGGCAGACCACAGCTCGGAGAGGAAAGCGGGGCCCCTGTCGGTTGTGATGTGGTCCGGGACGCCGAAGCGGCTAACCCAACTGGAGAGCAGGGCCTCGGCGCACGCGCTGGCGGTGGCTTCTTGCATGGGCGTGGCTTCGGGCCACCTCGTTGAACGGTCTACCACCGTGAGGAGGTATCTGGATCCGCCTGATGGGGGAAGGGGCCCGACGACGTCGATGTGGATGTGGCGGCGGCGCCCTGGCTGTGGGAACTCGCCTACCCCGACTGCGTGTGACGACCCACTTTACTGGTCTGGCACTGCAGGCACTGTTTTGCCCAGGCTGTGGCGTCCTTTTGCACCCCGTGCCAGACGAACTTTTTTGAAAGCAGTTTGGCCGTGGTCCTGCCGGAGGGGTGTGAGAGGCCGTGGATGATGTCAAATACCTGGCGGCGGCGTGAGGCTGGAACCAAAGGGCGGGGCTGGCCTGTGCTGATGTCACAGAGCAGACTGGGGCCTCCGGGGGCGAGGGTCACGTCCCGCCACTTGAGGGATGTGATGGCGGTGCGGTATGCTGGGGTTTCTGGGTCAGCGGCCTGTTCCCTGGCAAGGTCCTGGTAATCTACACCAAGCTGCACTGCGTTCAACTCGACTCTGGAGAGGGCGTCTGCTACGGGATTTTTCTTGCCGGGGAGGTACCTGACGGAACAGGTAAATTCGGCTATGGCTGAGAGGTGGCGCTGCTGTCTGGAAGACCATGCGTCCCCTTGCTTCGTGAAAGCGTGAACCAGTGGCTGGTGGTCTGTGAAGATTGTGAAGGGCGTCCTCCAGGAGGAACTTGAAGTGCCGAACTGCGCGGTACATCGCGCAGAGTTCCCTGTCGAAGGTGCTGTATCGGGACTCTGCGGGATTGAACTTCTTGCTGAAGAAGGCGATGGGCTGGGGGGCGCCGTTGATGATTTGCTCCAGAACAGCACCGCAGGCAACGTTACTGGCGTCTGTCGTCAGCTGGAGGGGAGCCTTGGGATCTTGGTGTGCCAAGGCGGTTGCCTTGGTGAGGGCGGCCTTCGTCCGGGAAAAAAGGCCTGCTGCTGGCTGGGTCCCCAAGACAGGGACTTCGGTTGACCTTTTAGGACTTCCGTCAGGGGGCGTGGTGTGCACGATCCCGGGATGAAGCGCCTGTAGAAGTTTACCATCCCAAGGAACTCCTGGACGGCCTTGATGGAGGTGGGTGTCGGGAACTTTGCTACGGCTGCCACTTTCGATGTAAGAGGGCGGACGCCTGTCGGAGATACCTCGTGACCCAGGAACTCTGCTTTCTGGACGCCGAATGTACACTTGTCAAAACGGACGACGAGGCCGTTTTCTTGGAGGCGCTGGAGGACTGCTTTGATGTGCCTTTGGTGTTCGCTGTGAGACCTGGAAAATATGAGAATGTCGTCGACGTAGCAGACGCAGAATTTTAGGTCCCCCAGGATGCTGTCCATGAGCCGCTGGAAGGTGGCCCCGCGTTCCTCAGCCCGAAGGTGGAGAAGGCGAACACATAGGACCCGAAGGGCGTGATGATGGCTGTCTTTGGTATGTCCTCTGGCGCAACAGGTACCTGAAAATAAGATTTAAGAAGGTCCAATTTAGTGAATATTTTGGCCCCGTGAAAGGAGGCCGTGAGGTCTTGCATATTGGGCAGAGGGTAGTGGTCGGGCTCCGTTGCAATGTTGAGCCGTCTGTAGTCGCCGCAGGGTCTCCAGGAGCCGTCCGGTTTCTGCACCATGTGGAGGGGGGAGGCCCATGGACTGGAGGCTTTCCTGCAGATGCCCATCCGTTCCATCTCCGCGAATGCTTTTTTCGCCTCCTGAAGGCGCTGAGGGGGAAGCCTGCGGAACTTCGCATGTGTCGGGGGCCCTTTAGTCACTATATGGTGGTATATGCCGTGCTTGGCTGGGGCCCCGGGGACTTGGCGAAGCTCGGGCTTAAACACCTCAGGGAACTCCGACAGAAGGTGTGCGTACTGGTGGGGGGCGACGGCGCTGATGGTGGGTCTGGGTCCCGCCGTTAACGGGAGAGACCGGCAGGAGTCGGTATCGAGGAGGCGCTGCGCCCCACGCCGACTAGCAGGCCGAAGTGCGCCAGAAAATCGGCCCCCAGGAGTGGGGTTCCTACGTCCGCGACGATGAAGTCCCAGGAGTAACTCTGGCCAAGGATGGAGATCGACAGGAGCCTGGTGCCGTAGGAGAGGATGGGGGTTCCGTTGGCGGCCGTCAGGAAGGCGGCCGGGTCTGGTGTCTGGTTGCGGTCCTCTCTGGATGCTGGGAAGACCGACTTGAAGGCTCCTGTGTCGACCAGCATCATCCTGCCGGAGACGGTGTCGCGGACGAAAAACCTACTGTTTTTGAGGCCCTGGGTTCTTCGGCTGCCATGGCGGCCTGTCCTGCTGGCTGGCCGCCACCCCGCTTTTTTGAACGGTTGAACGAGCAGGGCGGCAGGCAGTTCCGGGCGTCCCTTTCCGAACCACTTGTGATAGCGACAGAAGCCGGGGACCACCGTCTACTGTGGTTCGGTGGACGTCTGTTGGCGATGGCGTTGACGGGCTGCTCGTCGCTCTTCAGGCTGGACGGAGCTGACCGGCTGAGTGGCCGGTTTTAGCCGCTGAAGCCTTGACGGAGTCTGTGAGGTGTTGTGCCGCCTCTGAGGTCCTCGACAGGCATGGTGTAGGGGTGCGCGATCTGGTTGCGTACTTCCGGGAGGAGTTGGCGAAGGAAAAATTTCCCGTCTGAAGCTTATCTCCTGCCGCTTGTTCGTGCCACCGAGACTGGTGTTGACAGGAGATCTCGACCATGCCCCAAGCGCCTCTTGGTTCGAGGTTGTGGCGTGGATTATTGGCAAGGTCGATAGCACGGGCGGCCCGCTCGGCGATGGGCAGGGAGCAAGCTTCGAGGAGGAACTTTTTGTGGTGCTGTATGTGAGGGTGAGTGTTTGGGTACCGCGAGATGAGTTTGTTGTACATGTCCTCCGAAGGGCGTTGAGCACTGTGTCGGCCTGTAGGATTTCGTCCGTGAGGTCCGCGATTCTGAAGTGGCTCTCCACCCTGCGCAGCCACCTCGATGGGTTGCCCTGCGTAAACGGCGGCAGCTTTAGGTGAGGGCGGCCCGCGATTGTGTTGCCCGGCCGTCGTGTGTTCGGGGTGCTGGTGTGGAGTTGCGGGAGGGCCTCGATGCGGGCGGCGCGGCTGCGATGGGAGGTAGGTAAACCTCGGAGTCCGCGGTCCGCGTTTAACTGCATGAAGGAGGGGATATCCGCGTCCATGCTCGCTCCTTTGACCCCTTACTGGAGTAGGATACTCGCGTCAGTACGCACTTTTGTGCGCCGTGTGGTTCCGCTAGTGACGCTGGTGGGGTGCGCCGACGAGTCAGCACGCTCAAACGCTGGTTACAGCGCCGTGTTTAGGCCGCTAAGAGCGTTTTTTTGGAGAAATCCTGGAGCCAAGACTGAGTCGCCGTGTGTGAGTCCGCTAATGGCTCCGGGATACTCGGGGTCACCACTGTAAGGTGTCAAAGAAACGAGCAGGTAAAGGTTACTGCTGATTTATTACAGATCCAGGCGGCTTATATTGCGGCCGACTGACGCCGGGCCGTGAGAGACAATGGAATTGACTGTGACCTGAGGTCGAAACAATAAACAATAATATGCAGTGAACGAGTACAAAATTACAATACGAAACATACAGAGACACAATATAGATACAGTCTTGATGCCTGTGAATGAAGAAACATGTGATACACAATGTGTGACATTCGTATAAATACCATAAAGTAAAAATGATAAAAATGCGTGACCTGGCACGTTTTAGGCGTGACTAATTTAGCTTGAAGAAAACGGGAAGTCACCAAAGAAAACAAGCTCAGCGGAGACTTAATTAATGGCGCCACCGAAACACTACCCTGGCGCCGAATTGGTGACTTTACATGTTCATACAGTCAACACCCGCTCATCTATTTTATATTGGTGCTTAATTGTGGTGTAAAGTGATTATTATTATATATTAGTGGGTGCATCATAGTTTTTAACTTTTATTAAGTTAAAAGTTTCTCGAGTGTTTCCTTATTCTTGTGCCTGGATCTTGGTGTTTTGGGTTATTAGATTATTTATTAAGTGGTATATTAAGAGCTAAATAAAGTTAAGTTTAAAGTGAACATAATTCAGTGATAAACTACAACAGACATATTTTGTTTTGGTGGTAATTTTTTTATTATTGCCCGCTGACTTGTATTATAACAAGGCCATTACATCGCTACCATACCACCTGGTAAAGAATATACTTGCAGTGGTGACAATATATATATATATATATATATATATATATATATATATATATATATATATATATATATATATATATATATATATATATATATATATATATATATATATATATATATATATATATATATATCACATTACACAATTGTTCTGTGCATTAGTAGAATTACCAAAATGACCTCATTCAAACTGGTACTTTTAGTAATATATAATATTGTGCATATATACATATATATATATATATATATATATATATATATATATATATATATATATATATATATATATATATATATACAGTAAAACCCCTGTATTCGCAGTCTCACTATTTACAGACTTGCCTATTCGTGGATTTCTCTGTGGAACGTATATACACATTATTCAAGGAAAATTTGCCCATTCGTGGTATTTTTCACTGAGAAATATTCATTAATTATTGTATTTTCATATGATTTTCATGACTAAATGCACTTTTTGTGATAAAACTATTAAAATGCTCAGGTATAAGCATTTTTAGAAGGTTTTTATGTGTTTAAACTATCAAAATAGGCAGTTCCAAGTGCTTTTAGAGGGATTTTAAGTATTCATGGATTTTAGCTATTTCTGTGGGGGTGGAATACATCCCCTCTGAATACAGGGTTTAGTGTATATGTATATATATATATATATATATATATATATATATATATATATATATATATATATATATATATACACACGTATGTATATATATTTTTATATGTAATATATACATATTACAACATATATATATATATATATATATATATATATATATATATATATATATAAATATATATATATATAAATATATATGGTTGGTAGCAGTTTTGTCTTTCAATTGAAAGACCTGGGTTTGATCCTGTTATGAGTCAGAAATTTATACCTGTTCCACATGATATGTGTTGATGATTTCTTATATATATGTATATATATATAAATTTATATATATATATATATATATATATATATATATATATATATATATATATATGTATATATATATATATATATATATATATATATATATATATATATATATATATATATATATATATATATATGTTAACCAAAAATATCTGAAGGGTAGTCTTTATATTGAAGATTCTGTTTTAAGAACAGAGTTTTAGCATCTTATCTTTCTTGGGATGTTACTGGTAGTCGTGGCATTACCTTGGGTCAGCAAATCCCTTCTCTCTTTGTCATAAGCTTCTCTCTAAACCTATCATTACACAAAGGCCTACTGGAATGAGACACTGATTTCAAAAACTAGACTTTATTAACAAATTTAACGAAAGTAAATTTAGCTTAGCTCAGCAAAGACTACGGTTATGAAATGGAGTGATTCACACCCTCTATTCATAGAAGACCCAACTAGAGAACATACTGATTCGCAAACCAGCATAGTCATTGTTTTATGCCCAACAATTCTAGTGATTAAACCCTGATCAACAAACAAAGTAATAAGGTCATACAGACTACAATCAATGTCATGTCGTAATGTAAGAGTCAAAAACACCACTTCCATATCCATTGCCCTCCAGGACAATGTTCGAAATTCTCCTTATGTCCTTAAATAACGAATCTCCATACTGGTGTGCTCTTTGATCACTACACACCAAGTTAACAACACATCTTCGCAATTATAGTTCACGGCAGTTTCTCCCCCGAGAGACTCAGTGTTCCTCTCGTTATATGTCATGGGGGGGATCGTACATATGCACGTACATACATTTCCGGTGCATCGGTTCAATGAACGATCACATTGTATCTATGCACTTAAAACACATTCGTCAGACATTCTTCGCCACTGGCATCATTGTTTCTGCCAGCGGAAGTGCACCATAGATCATCACATTCTTTTCCAAAGGGCACCTTCGTGATTGTTACAGGAGCTCGGTCCACCAACTTTGGACGTCCTCATCCAATTACGATAACTGTCCCATCGAAAGTTCAGAAGGGGCCAACTCCAAAATCATATCAAAACTTATGTACTAGATACGAAAATTATATGTCTGGTAACACAGGTGTTATTCCAAAATCAGTTCTTTTACGGAATGCAACACTTGAAATCTTGCATTCTTGATGATCCAACTACGCTGAACTTACAGCCTGCGACTGCACAAGCCCATGGTTTCCTTTGCGTCCTAAATTCCTGGCGATCCAACTATGCTGAATGGCTTGCGACTGCACAAGCCCATGTTGAATGCGACGCTCACAAATCCTTTGCACTCAACAGATGTCTCCCAGCAATGATGATTTTTAGATCCTGCCCGACATCTCTCCAAAACCCTGGATATTCTCATGAGTGCGTAGGCGTAGCAACCTGCAGGCGTATCATAGATGGCTGCATATTCCTGAAGTCTGGAAGAAAATAAACCTCTCGGATATTAGAACCAATCAGGGCATGATTTGGAGTGGTGACGTCGTGAGACTCCGCCCTCGTAGTGTTACCACCTATACAATTTTCTTAATTCATGCAAAAGCACCGGTTTTGAAAATGTAATCTTATATAATAGGTTACAATATTGGTAAATATAGTTATTATAGATGTATACAGAAAATATGCATCAAATATATAGTACCAGCTAATACTTACCCTGGCGCTTATGTATCATAAAAAGGAACTTAGATACACAAGGCATATGGCAACAATGCTCAATGAAAAACTCGCAAAAGAGCTCCTGTCTCCCTGGCAATCAGCTGCCTCACTATATAATTCACGCAGAAGCACCAGTTTTGAAAATATAATCTTATATAATGGGTTATAATATTGGTAAATATAGTTATTAAAAAGGTACCGAGATACGAAATGCATATGGCAACATTGCTCAATGAAAAACACGCAGAAGAGCTGCTGGCAATCAGCTGCTTCATTGCATAATACTTCACCCCTTCAAATTACTTAACTACTCTAGACATGTAAGAATTTTAGTACATGAAGTAGACCAATATAGGCTGAAAGTTTAAGATTTTTGCTACTTTAATTGAATTTTCATTGGAATCATTGCACCCTTCAGCATGCACAAATTTTGCTTTGTTGATCATATATATTTCCACTGCAAGTTGATTTGTTCTTTGCTGCTTATGTACATATATATTTCTATGATTGTTTTGTAGTTTTGACTCAATGTTTATGAAATTACTAATTTAAAGTCAGGTTAGGCTAGAATACAGATGGTAAGAGTCATGTTCGGAGGTATACATGGTGTGAGACCGGAAATACAGATCTTTATTTTAGGTTAGGTGGTTGGGTTTGGTTAGGCTAGGGGAATTCTATGTTGAAATAAGTAAGAAAAAAAAGTCATATCTGTTAACAATATCCAACAGAAGGGAGTAGCAAATTCATTCTAATCAACGACAAATATACCAGAAAACATAAAATTCACCTTTTAGCACAGATAAGTCGTAAAGTACAAATTTACCATATCTATTGCAACCTAGGCTATGCACAGGTGTTTTTGTGCAGATATCCTAAACAATACACAACTTTGGCTTTGCTTATTTTATACATATTACCATTGCAGCCTCGGATACCAACAAGTTTTCCTTTGCTGATATTTCATGGTAAATTTTTAAATTAACACAGACCAAGCAACTGCATAGCTTGGAATATAAGAAGAAAAAAATTATATACAAAAGATTATTCATACTGTACACCATACCAAAGTTGATCGAATCCAAATTGCACAGTTCCGTTGTCAACCAGACAATAAAAATTGAATAAATCATTTGTCTTAAGAGTTCTAATAAATACATAAAATTAATACGATGCTTCAACGCTAATCAAAAACTATTGTGAAGTGAGAGAAATAAAAAAGCAGAAAATAAGTTTCCACCTTTGCATTTGAATTAAATATATGCCAATAAAAAAATACATAAGTATCACTATTTTTCACTTAATGATTTGTGCCATGAGATTTTCCATTAGCCACGTTGCAAGAAATGGTGTGAGCCAAATTACGGGGACGTTTGGGTTGTGATGACAGCCAACACCTGTTGGATGATGGCCTTTATAAACACAGCGGTGCAGTTCCTCTTGGCCTGCCAGTTGAGCGTCTTGCGATGGAGGTTAAGGTTGGCTGACAAGGTATCTTACCTCGCCCAGCTCCACCATTCATTATTGCACTTCCAGTGCAATGCAGCAAACTGTTCAACTGGTTTAGAGTTTTTATTGAATTCAGATGCTTAAAGAACTTCTTCAGTGCTAGGTCTGTATTGCTGTTTCCATAGGATGCAATGACTCTTACTAGCAGGGCGGAGTCTCACGACGTCACCGCTCCAAATCACGCTCTGATTGGTCCTAATATATGAGAGGTTTATTTTCTTCCAGACTTCAGGAATATGCAGCCGGGCCACATGGGGTGCTCATTAAGTGCCCACGAACCAGACGAGTATGGCCTATTTGGAGAAGTGCCTGATTTACCTGCTCATGTCTCTCTATCTCTGATATGATGAACACCATTTTTTAACACCAGGTTATATTTATTATTTTCAGGTTCTTCATTCCATATATATTGCCATTTATTTATAATACCCACCTTTATGTCTTACATAATCAATAACAGGGATAGTTACATTTGATCTTGTCATGTGGGTTACTTCTTTGGCTGCTTTATCAGCCTCTTCATTCCCTTGGATCCCTATATGAGCAGGGATCCAACATATTTCTGCATTTTCCCCATTATTATATCACTTATGGAGTAATAAATTAATTTGTTGTACAATGTTATTTTCTGGTTTATAGCTCAGAATAACTTCTATAGCACTTCTCGAGTCACTAAAAATAACAAAGTTATTGAATGACGTTTCTTTAATTATTTTTATAGCTGATGTAATTGCACACAACTCTCCTGTGAATACTGAAGCATCATTAGGTATTGAGAACCGATATGTTTTGTCTTGGATACTGCAGCACATCTCACTCCGTGCTCTGATTTAGATCCATCTGTGTATATTGCATAATGTGGACCTTATCGGATTGTATGTACTATTGTATGTTGTCTATAGTGTTCTGGGGTATATGAATAACATTTTGATAAATATTTTGAGTGTGTACAAATTCTTATTTTATTCAATGTCCAAGAAGGAGGTAATTTTACTGCTAAAGGTAACTGTATGTTTATATTCAACGACTCAAACAATCTTCTAGCTCTAATTAGGAAAGGAGGTGGGTGATTGATTGTTTATAAATATATCTCTTAATTCAAATAATTTTCTTGTTGGAGAATCACTTGTCTGAATTCTCAGAGCATTCTTCATTGTTACTAACTCTCTATGAAGAGAGAGAGAGAGAGAGAGAGAGAGAGAGAGAGAGAGAGAGAGAGAGAGAGAGAGAGAGAGAGAGAGAGGTAGTTCACCACATTCAGCTAGTAAAGATGACTTTGGTGATGATCTAAAGGCTCCTGAACATATTCTAAGGCCTTCGTTGTGGACTGGATCTAACGTTTTCAGAGTTGCGTCTGATGCTGAACCATATATTTCACTTCCATAATCAGTGATAGAGAGCACTGTAGCTTCATACAGTACAGTAAGGGTATGTCTATCG
This sequence comes from Macrobrachium rosenbergii, assembly GCF_040412425.1. NCBI lineage: Eukaryota > Metazoa > Arthropoda > Malacostraca > Decapoda > Palaemonidae > Macrobrachium > Macrobrachium rosenbergii. Next base: position 198,246 of record NC_089748.1, on the reverse strand, counting down.
ACTCCCCAAGTAGTGTTCAATTGTTTTTTTTTTTTTTTAGATTTAATGCTCTTTTACATTTTAATTTCATGTATATAATATATATATGTGGGCTTTCTAAAGTGAGTACCAAAAATTTTGCTGTTTGGCCACTTGGTATATTATGGTTTCTGATTTTTAAATCTCTTTCTTCACCTTTTTTTCAACTTTTTTTATTTATAAAACATGATTGCTTGAGTTTTATCTATAGAAAATTTAAAGCCTACAGATGAGGCTCAATCATTTACTTTTACTATACTTTTATTAATGATTCGTTTTGCATATTCATACGAGATGCTGAATACTTTATGGCAAAATCACCCATATACAAGTTACTTTTAATTCCATTAGGTAGATTATTATTGACATCATTTATTGCTAAAGTAAACAGTGTGCCACTAAGGACGCTTCCTTGTGTAACACCATTTTCAAGTGGAAATTTTCTGGACAAAACATCATCAATTCTCACCTGAAAACTGCGATCTGTCAAAAAAATTTTGGATAAACCTAGGTAAATGTCCTCGGATGCTGTTTTTATATAAATTTTTTAATGTAGCATACCTCCATGTAGTATCGTATGGCTTTTAATGTAAAAAAAGACTGCTACAGTAATTTGTTTTCGTTCAAATCCTCTACATATATGGTCTTCTAAGTTAGAGATAATCTAATGTAGATCAGTTGCATTGTGACCCGAACTGAGTGGGAGTCAAAAATTTTATTTTCTCGAACGTGCCATGTTAGTCAAGCATTTATCATTTTCTCTAACAATTTGCATAAGTAACTTGTTAAAGAAATTATTGACATTACTGGGAGTCTTTCCAGGTTTGGGGATAGGAATAATTATAGCTTTACGCCACTCATCTGGAATTAAATTTTGAAGCCATAAATGATTGTAAAACTGTAATAAGTATGACTTTGCCAAAGGTGCTAACCGTCAGATCTTCTCGAAACAAATATTGTCACCTCCAGGAGCAGATTTATTGCCGTTCGAGAGAGCATATTCCAACTCTTTCATATTAAATTTTCTATTATAATATGTATCTTTTATTGTTTCAAAATTTATTGTTATTAATTCTATATTATTTTTCTTTGTGTGAAAGTGTTCATCTGAATTTTTATTACTGCTTACATTTGCCAAGTTTTCCCTAATTACGTTACTTACTTCTTTTGGATCAAGTATTCTTTTTCCATCTTTTAATATGGCATGCCTAAGTGGTTTAACATGGCTACCATTTATTTTCCTGAATTTTTCCCATATTTTTGTATGGGAGTATCATTAGAGAGATTTGATACATATTTCCACTATGAAATGATTCTTCCTCGAAATACTTCCTTTTTAAATTTTCCAGATATTTTGTTGTATAGAGGTTTTAATGTATCAATTCTAATAATAATATAGTTTACTTTTAGTAAATTTTCTTCTAATATAGGTAATTTTTATTCATTTTGTTGAATTTTTTATTTAAATTATCTAGTCGTCTCCCTACTGAGTGTTTTATATTTATTAATAATTCTGTTAGCTTACCAGCCCACCATGGAACTTTGTCTTTTGTTGGCTGAGGTTTTGATTTTGGTATTGCTTTATCAGCAGTATTTTTAATGAAATCAACGAGAAATTTATTAGTTTCATCATGGTCGTTTAAATATTCAAATGCTGGGATATTCTTAGTGTGCATTTCATACCACTCCCAATCTGCTTTGTAAATGTTATAGTGAGGGACATGTTTTGCAGGATAATTTTGTAATAAGGAAATTAATATTGGGAAATGATCACTGGTGTACTACAAGTCATCAACTGTATTCCAGTCTAATCTGTCTACTATACTTGAGGCACATAGAGTTAAGTCTACTGAGGAAAATGTTCCATGTCTTTTTTAATATGTGCTGATTTCATCATTTTTACAGCACGTGTTATTTGAATCCATAAATTCTGCTACATATTTTACTTCTTGCTCTATTTGAGTTTGTACAACCATAGCCCCACATTGGGTTGTGGGCATTAAAATCACCTACTATTAATGTAGGTTCTTTAGCATTGTTAAGTAATTCTTTAAGTTTATCAGTGTCGTAATTTTTATTAGGTTGGTTGTAAAAGTTATAAATTACGTAATTATCCTTTTTTATTCGGATTTTAATGCCTGATATATGCAAGTCAGCAATGCTGACAGGTAATTTGCCATAAACTACTTTGTCATGTACATATATGGCTGTACCTAAATATCCTTCGTCCTCTCTAGATGTAGACGCTAAGGTATATTTACCTGTTGTTGACATGTTGTAAACATATCATTGATTCATATTCTTTTAGTAATCGCTGTATTTCTCCTAGATGTAATCTGGTCTGTAGACCATTTACGTCCCACTGTATAATATAGCTATTGAAAATATCAAGTTATAGCGGTCGAGTTTTGCTTTCTTTTTTTGTATTATCAACTTGGATTTTTTCTAATAATTTACTCACGACATTCATTTGTTTTTCTTTATAATATATCAAGTGCTCAATGCACATGCAACCTTTTTCATGGGTGCTCAAATCAGTGGTTTCTTTTTATCTATATTTCATAAAGTGTCTTCTGTTTAGTAAACCATATTTTGTTATTTTGTTATTCTTGCACAATTCAACAAAACAATCACATATATTTCTTCTTTCATTGTTCTTGTACCAATTATTGGTGATGGAGTAATCTCTTCTCCTTTGACATAATTAGAGTATACTGCTTTGGTGTTTTGGATATCTGCATCCATAGGTTTTACTATTATTTTACGAGAGCAAGTTGGTTTTGTTTTTGTTCTTTCTTCATATCCTTTGTCTTTGGTTTGACAGACATTTCTCTAATAATAGCCTAGTTGGTTTCTTCGTTTTGGGAGGAATTCTCTCCAAAGGTCTTTTTTTTTATCTTTAATTTCCGTTTCATCACAACTTTCCTCTCTTATTTCCATAGTAGCATCTCGTTGTGCTCTTATTTGCATTGATATTTCAAAATGAGTTTGATAGGTATTATCCATATCATCTGTACCTGTTTCTTCATTCTTTACCATTTTAGTTTTTTCCTAAAGCATTAATTTCTTCTTGAGTTTACTTTTCTGTGCTCTGCTAATTCTATCTGTATGCGTTTTCTTTCTCTATGGTTCTTTATCAGTATATTTTTATTTATTTTTATGTATTTTATTTATTTATCTTTACTTATATTTTTTTATTTTTATTTTTCTAATTTATTTTTATTCATTCATTATTTTTATTTATTTTTAATTTACTTTTTTCATTCTTTTATTTTTGTTTTATATTTGTTTATTTATTTTTATTTCATCATTATTTTTTATTTAGTTTTAATTATTTTGATTTATTCATTGTTTATTTTTGTTTTTTACTTTTATTTCTATTTATTTTTTATTTTTAAATTTTATTTATTATTTTAATTTTATTTATTTTATTTTATTTTATTTATGCTATTTATGTTTTTTTTTTATTTATTTATATATTCTTATTTATTTTTATATTATTTTTATTTATTTTATATTATTTTTATTTGCTTCTATCTGTATGCGTTTTCTTTCATTATTGGTTCTTGTTATTGAAGAATATGTATGTTTCTTAGGCGGGTCTTCAATTCCTTGACTTTCAATTTTAACTTAGCTTCTTTTACAGACATCCCAGTTCTTTCTTGTAATATCCTTAACTCTGTATTGTATAGATAGTACATACTGTACATTCCAAAGAATGCATGGTGGTCTTGCCCACAGTTTATAGACTTTGGTTCACTGCACTTCCATTGTGTGCTATGTTCTTCAGACCCACAATACGCGCACACATGTTCATTTCAACAATATTTTTTTGCATGCCCATATTTACTACAATTTTGACACTGTAGCGGCTTTCGGACACATGGTCTTACTTCTCTGGTTTGCCCTAAAATTTTCATTTTTTGAGGCAGATCTTGACCTTCAAATTTTATTTTTGCGATTTTTAATATCTGTTTACTCATCTGTATACTTGGTAGATCACATAGTTCACAATTCTGTACATTTGGGCATCTCTTTTTAAGTGAGTCTAATAGTATATTCTTTTCAACTGGCTCGTTATTATTCTCAGGAAGTACAATGGTACGCTGAATACTGTTCATAGCATCATGTTTTTTTTTACTTTTATGTTTATGTTATCTATATTTATTATTGATAAATAGTCTTCAGACTGACTTTTTGTTGTGGCTTTTATAAACCACGTCTTTTCTTTTATCTGTCTAAACGACATTTCAGTGGCAGAATGTCTGCTCAATAAGTAATTTTCCAACTTGAGCGCTGATATTCTTTTGTCAGTTTCTACGGTTAGAAACCTTGGCCAACTTCCACTCCCAAAGAGGGAGTCGAAGTGAGTCAAGGTGGGGTCAAGACGATATTGACTTTTTTGGGTGTTTAGTAAATGGTATTAATGTGACTTTTGTAATTTGGACTTTCTTTAGAACATTCCATACCTGTGCCAGAAGTTGTAAGGAGGTTTGCTGTGTTCGCCAAGCACTGAGGGCAAGGCTTGGCATAAAAATTTCCCGTCGCTCGACCACGTCGGGTACTCTAGCAGTATGCCGTCCAACTCCACCCTGCATCAAGTTAAAAGAGCAGTGAATTCAGTAATCCAATACCATGCCAAGGTCATCAATGAAAAAGGAAGAAGGGAAGGGGAAAATTTATAGGAGGAGGAGGAGGAGGAGTAAAAGAGTTATAGGCCCCAACGCTCAGTCGAATCTACAGCAGAGAGAGTTGGTGTAAAAGAGCATAATCTTCCTGTAAAGGATCCCTAACGCCTCCCCCCCTCCAACCTCGTCAAGGGGTTGGGATCAGGGGAGAACTTATTTACTACTGTGTTACAAAATACAATTGTAAATTAACTACTTGTAAGTATATCTTCTAATATTTATGTAACCATTAGCAAACACAAGATCAAAAGTGTAGTTGTTTAGTCTTGCCCACATACGAGATCAAGCGTGGTTAAACACAAATATCTTTTTAATTTGGTATTTTTTTTGTGTTGAAATTACGTTACATTTATTTATTACTGTATTACAAAATACAGTTGTAAATTAACTACAGTGTTTTGTAATAATTATGTAACCAATAGCGAATACAAGCCCAAAAGTGTACTGTAGTTGTTCAAGTCTTGCTGTTTTCACATACGAGCGATCAGAGATGAAATATCAACGGGGTCGTCGAACTTCCTGCAGTTTTAGTTTCATATTTTCATGTTAATGATACAGAACAGTAATTCATATTTCATAACAGTACCGAGAGAGAGAGAGAGGGTAGGGGAACTGAGGTATATGTTTATATCGACAGTTGTTTCGTGATTTTGAGGGATTTGACTTTGACATAGCCTACAGTATGCTAGTTTACCTTTGTATCATATTTATGTACAAAAATAACGAAAAATTTTTTCTTATCGATTTTACAATTAAAGGCATGGAAATTATAAATTACTTTAAAAATTAAACAAACACTTCTGCAGGGTTTTACAAAGACTTCGCAAATTTCACGGATCTGTGAAAAAATCGCAGATGCAGAAAACCTAGGTTCCAATGGAATATTTCACGAATCTGTGAGTTCGCTTAACTCAAAACACGTATGCACAAGGTATTACTGTATTGGCAAGCTTTTTGTGTGTCCAATGAAAACTACTCATGGCAGTAGGGAAAAAAACTTAATTCCTTGCAAGAAGGTTTATTTGAAAGATGAGTTTGAAAAATGCAATACAGACACATAGTCAACAACCAAAACAGGAAAATGAAAACTCAATTTAATCAATAAAAGTTCAAACAGCAAGAGTTACAGTACTGTAGGTAGTCAAGAAAGATGTCTAGAATCAACGGTATCCGAAGCAAATTGGAGTGCAGACCGACAGGTGGGCAGGGCTTCGGTAGTTGACCACCTTGTCAATAAGTTTGAATGGCTGTTCCTGCTTCACATGCTAAATTTGTATTTGTGTAGGAACAAACATGAATTTTCACGCTAAGTGGGACTATAAACAGCATTACATTTCATTGATCTTAACACCTTATGATGAAGCTGTACCCTCCACAAAATAATTTTAGTTTTTATAATTTTGGATAAAGGATTGTGAAACTGTAGATGCATATTTACACACTCAGGATGCCATCCAAAACAGCAGGAGGTACAGATGATGGTGCTAGAGGTACGATGCAATCTTTATCTATGCTTGAAAAGCTCTTGAGTTACTGAAGAAATTACAGAAAGGTACGTCTGTAAAGACGTGAATACTATAGCATGAGCCACTGTGTATGGCTTAAAGAAACGAAAGCTGCAGATTTTTAAGTTTTATGCTGAAAATGGAAAGTAGAAAAGTTTGAAGTGGCGGAAAATATTGAAAGGTGTCAGGAGCTCAGAATTGGGCAGTGTGCTTATAAAGCAGCTCAACCTCCGACGTAGGAAAGGTGTAAGCATTTCCGGGAAGGTGCTCATGAAGCAAGCCAGAATTTCTCATAAATAATTAGTTCTCATAAAGAACTAATTATTTGCAGGCTTTGTTCTACCTCTGGTAACACAGCAATATGTATGTGGAAATGAGTTGGCAAGACTAAGTTTCCATAGGGTTTTTTGGGGGGTGATTTCTGTCAACCAGCACTTTCTGTGGTCTGGCAGTGGCCTGGTCCCAAGGGTGCCAGATTAAAGAGGCCAAACTAAATAGTACTGTACATATAAAAAATATATACAATACATAACTTAAAAAGCCGTGCCCAGATGGTTGGCAACATTGCACAGGCCAGAAAGAAGCAATGGTAACAGTTACAAACACTCAGAAATACCAAATTTTTAAAACTAATTGTATTTTTCCTAGGATACAAGCCTACCCTCATAAATGGAGATTCTCACACAAGGAGTGCTGTGGCTGTCACTGACTTAACTAGAAAAACAAAATCCTATTAAGTAGGTGGATGAGGAACTCATGACCTACGCCAGCCCTACTCTTCCATTTCGTGAATCAGCCTGCCCGTGGTCCCGCTCACCTCCATGACTGGGAGAGATCAGAACTACAAGGGAGGAAGAGGAAGGTAAACTTTCCCATAAAAGTGTGTTTGTACCCTTAGTAAAATACAAATTGTTTTTAAAATTTGGTGTTTGTTCCAACAGGAATACGAACCTATGCTTTCCTAAATGGAACCTCACCAATAAGCCAGAGGCTGATTTACCCAGTGTGGCAGGTGGGTGTGCCAGTGCCACACCTCCCAGTGCCCGAGGGTCTACCTCCTCAGAGCTCGGGTCACTATATAAACACAAGATAGGCCCATCATGTGCTCACCATACCCGATTGAGTTGTTGATCAATGCTCCTGGTCTCCTCCTGGGCAGAGCCACTTTCTGGGACTCGACACCTGGCGCCACATGCTGGGCTACCAGGCCCAGGGTGAATGTGTCTGATGACTTTTGAGCCAAGTCCTTCAGGTAGAAGGACATGAAGGTGGACTGTCTCTCCCAGACACCCATCTTTGAGACCTGCAGGACGGAGTGGTTCTTTCTGAATTCCACTGAGGGGTCTATTCCTCTGATGTCAAGGGCCTTGATCTTCATTGGAGGCTTGCTACCTCCCATAGAAATGTATGCCCTTACTATGACCCCCTGAGCCAGAGAGATTGCGTTCTCATACTCTTTCTTTTCCCAGCCTGTGCTTAAGAATAGTCTCCTGCATGCGAGTATGTGGAGGGCCATAAGTTTCAAGTAACGTCTCAGGGGAGGGGACTGACTGGGGACAGAACCATCTCATCCTTATTGTTCCCAATAAATTCCTTCAACAACGAGACCAAGAAGCATTCGAACTTCAGGCCCACGATTGCTGGGTTCTGGGTCTTGACTACAAAGTCTTGGATGAATTCCAAGGAAATGGAGACCAAACCAACCAAGTGTGAGAAACTGTGTGAGAAGGCATGTACCTCTCCTACTCTCTTGGCTGAGGCGAGGGGGAGAAGGAAGACCGTTTCCAATATCAGGTCTCTGGACTTTCCTCTGGGGTTTGTACACGGGTATTTTCAGGCAGGAAAAGCCTTTGGTTACATCCCACTCACTCCCCTGTGGTGGGCACTTCTTCTCAACGTGCTTAATGATGCCTGACAGCTCCCAGGTGTTGGAGAGGTCTATCCCCCTCAGCTTGAAGAAATGGGGTAAGGTGGCTCTGTAGCCCTTGACTGCTGTGATGGAGAGGGACCTCTCTTCATGCAGGAACACTAGGAAGTTTGCTACCTCCTTCAAAGTGGACTTGAGTGAATTGTAACCCAGCTTATAGCACCATTTGCAAAAGTTTGTCCATTTTTCCTGGTACACTGACAGACAAAGGCATGAGGGTGTCCAAGATGCCATCTGCAGCAACCTCAGAAAATCCCTATTTTGCAGGAGATGCTTGATACCCTATGACCATTAAGGCAGAGGGAGCTTACTGCCAGATGTAGCCTCCCATTGTGTTCTTGAACCAGAAATTTGAGGATGTTTGGCAGTTGCCTTGGGATGTCTGTTAGGAGGTGGAGTAGGTTGGCATACATGTCCATATTGTCCCAAGGGTGCTGAAAGGCCCCCTGCAGCACTACTCTTTGGTCTGGGACAGAACAGTAAAGGGGGAGCTTGGTGTTTCTTGCTGTGGGGAACAGGTCAGTCACTTGGCCCTTCCAGAGCTCCCTCAACTTGTCAGCTACTCCTTGATTTTGGGATCACTCAGTGCCTACCACCTGGTCTGCTCTACTGAGTCTGTCTGCTATGACATTCCTCTTGTCCTGTAGATCTGTCAACACCATGTAGTCGTTCTCACTGATTGATGCCAGGATTCACTGGGGGATGTCCATTGTGAAGGGTGTCTGCTGCAGGCAGAGGCTCAGTGTCAGAAGGTCTCTCGCCAGAGAACCTTCCTCTTGCGAGTTGTTCCTGTAGGAGGGGAAGGCAATCGGTGTCTGCAACAGAGGCAGCTATGTTGTCCACTCCTCTGGCCCCTATGGCTGCCATATCAGCCACTTGGTCCCCAGGAACAATCCCACTTATGGCAGCCAGGGGAGGGGATAACGTATCACTTCAAGCCTCCCCTATTCCCTGTCCTACTCCTACATCATCCATGGAAGGGCTGGATGACACAAAATGACTGTGGAGCTGAGCCTTTGCTGTATGGTCCAGCCTGTCAGTGTTGCTAGAATCTTGGTTGTAAGAAGGTGATACCTAGAGGAGGAGGCAGTCTGCTCTGGAGAGGGAGGTCTGCTTGCTGACACTTGGGAAACTGAAACGGGTTTCGGGGATGATGCCTGTGAGAAGAGGATATCCCTTGAATCCTCTCTCTTTGTGTTGACTGTCTGTCGCACCAACTCCAGCAGGAAGTAGTAGGGTGAGTCGAGAAGGGGGTCAACCAACCCTCCAAGATGATCTGCTTTTACGCCATTGTCAGGAAGGACTCTCCTCTTCAGGAAGATGTTTGCCTATGCATGCCCCACTTGTCTTGTGACATAAGAGAGGGTTTTTCCCGAAGATTCCAGGGAGCTGCTGATGGCAGGCCACTTCTCCAGCAGGATGGCATCCTTTATGTCTTTGAGCCAGGCCCCTTGGCACCTGTCCAGCCAAGAGATGGCTCTGAGGGCCCTTGCAAACATAAGTTCCAGGTTCCTCACTTTGGAGATGTTGAGTCGTACGCCATGTTGGTCGAAATGCTTCAGTGGCACACTGTTGGCCAACCTGCAAATGTTGGAAACCAGTGACCCTGGGATGGCAAAGACATCCTCCAGCACATAGTATTTCTCTTGGCAGGGCAGGGGAAGGAGCTTCTCCAACCTAGAGGATAACAGGGAGTTCTCTGTCCCTGCCAGCACAATTGCCTAACTTCTAGGGGGTTCTCTGCTGCCTGCTCCAGGTAGGAGAGCAAAGCGGAGTCTTCAGGAGTAGAGATTGGTGGGTTTGCCAGGCCTAGGTGTTGCCTGATCTGAATGATGAATTCCATGTCCCATCTGCCCTGTCGTCTCTACGAAAGGAAGCTGCCAAACTGCTATTCAAAGAGGCCCTGGGAGCTATGCTGCTGGGGCCTGCACTGCTGTAGTCCTTATCCTTGCTCCTGTCAGAGGAATTTCTCTGGTAGAACCCACTGAGGTGACCTCTGATCCTGTCTGTTGCTGCTTTGCTTTTGGAGGGGTGGTGATCGGAGAGGCATGGAGTGGAGTGGGATGAGCCTCTGTCCCTACTTTAACAAGATGAATTCAACCATTATTCAATCTACTCCATGAGTGAGACATGGGCCTTCCGCTGCTGGAGCACCTGGTGGAGCTGCTGCAATGCCACTTGGGCTGGGATGATGGGTTTTGACTGCTCACTCTTGATCCGCATCTCTTCAAGCTGCTTCACCTCTCTGCTCTGCTGCTGCTTCAGGAAGAATCACTCCTATTCGTTCGAGACACAGACCTGTCTCTCTTGCACTGGGAAGAAGTTAAGCAAGATGTTGATGAGGCCAGAAAGGAGGCAACTGAAGCAACTAAAGGGGATTACCCCTATTGAGCCTGGAGAATGAGATCTGTCTAGCCTCTGATACTTGGCTGGATGAGAGGAAGGGCCTGCTGAATCTGCCCTTGATCTCTTCTTGCTAGCTTCTTTCTTGCTTCTATCCAGGCTAGGGCAGAGCAAGAAGGACGGGTCAACTGTGAGGACCCTTGTCCTCCCTGGTTTCCACATGGTGGAAAATGATGATAGGGGCCCTCTGAAGATTGCAAGAGGGGCATAATTTCCTGCAGGAGGCATTGCTGGGGGAGGAAGTCTCAGAGATGGCAAAATAGTCGGAGGGCAAGGAGAGGGTCTAACTACCCTTCTTAAACATCCTTTTCTCATAGAGAGACCACTGGGGCGACTGCCATCCAACACACTTTTCACATATGGCCTCTCTCGTGCATTCTTGTCCCTGCTGCAAAATACAGACAGTGCAGATCTACCATAATCAGGGACAAACTTACTACAGGGCCCACACAGTGACATGAAATTGGGCTTTGTGTTCTCCATGGTAGCCATGAACCACAATGAGGGGGCTAAGAAACACACGTGTGTGCCATACTCTGCACTAAGGCACACAAAGAAGGTAGCCCATATGGCTCACAAAAGCACAAAGAGATCACAGAAATCTCTCTCTTCAGAACCAGAAACCACGATGAAAATTTACGGAATGATTAAGGGCTACTGGAGACACACAGGACACTGGTAGGGCAATGATCTTGCAGAGGAAGACACAAAAGGGCATGAACAAGTGACATACTCAAAGACAAATCTTGGCTAAACAGGAGAACACAGTGACGAGCATGCACGTTAATGGCTAAGAACAAAATGGAAAAGTGAGGCTGGTTCGTGAGTGACTCATAAGCCTACTCGATAACATTTTATTTTTCTAGTTAGGTCAGTGACAGTTGAGTGTGCCTTGCATGAGACTCCATTTATGAAAGCCTAAGTTTGTATTCCCATCAGGACAAAGGGGTTCTGTGGGGTTGGTATGCTGAGGTAAGCATTTTGGGAAGGGGGCAGAGCTCAGTTGGAAAGGTCCTTGTCCGCATGGGAGCTTTCACAGCTGTTATTGGTGTAAAAGCATCAATGTCACCAAAAAGTAATTTTATCTCTGTTGTGAGGCTGAGTCTTGTGGGGTGTGGGCCTGGGTAAGCATTTATGAGGTGGGAGGTCCAGAAGAGCTCAGTGGGGAAGGTTGGGTGGCCTTTATCTTCTTTGATTGTCTGTTATTTTTTCACTTCATTTACTTAAAAAAATACTTCATCGTGTTTTTTTATGTCCATTGATTTCAGTTATATAAAGTTTTTCTGAGGCTGAAAAACCAGAGAACTGAAAAACTTGAAATGATTACAGAATAGTATTGGTATACACTGCCCAGCTGTATCGAGATGTTTCTTGCTCATCATTGTCTCAGTCTGTGCACATTGTGTATATGTAACCATGTATATGTGTGCATGTGTATATGCACCTGTATGCATCACGTCGAGATAAACCACGGTACATACTTTGTGTACTTATATGTTACGGCGTGTGAAAATTTATCAATCCTTACTCATCTGAAACATATAAAAAATCAATTTGGGCAATCATACATCACTGGTTGAAACCTTTGGTACTCAGGTAATAAAATATGTTAACTGATCAACACAAGTTTATAAATCACATTTTATTAAAGAATATTAACTTGTAATAAAATAGCCATGCTCAGTGAGAGAGAGAGAGAGAGAGAATGAATATCCTTGCTTACAGAAATGCAAACTACCTGAAGATGTTGCCTGTGACACAAACAAAAGAATAAGTATTGTATTTAGTTCTTGTACGCTTTTCATTTGGTCAGTCAAAACCATCAAATTAGACTGAATGTCCACATGAGTCCACAACGCAATAACAGTTAGGCAGCATGTTTATCTTGTTTGTTCAGTTGTAAATGTTTAGACTGCATAATATCTGAAAATCTCTCTCTCTCTCTCTCTCTCTCTCTCTGTAGGTTGAAAAGCTCTGGTAGCCAACCAAGCCCAATGTGAAATGTAAACTTTTCAAAGGTAATGACACTTGCAGTTTTGCATCTCTCTCTCCAAATCCTAAAGAGTACTCATGGGAATGCAATTAATATAATTTTGTTAATCAATATAGTCCATTAAATATTTACCAAAGGCTTCTTCAAATAATAATTTACAATTGCCTAATCTCCAGTAGTTATGGTGTAAAGATTTTGTACATTTTTGTATGCCTACAAAGTACTGTAATTTAACAATATTGCTGTAATACATCTTTAAAAAGCCCTGCATACACACACTTGAATGAATTGTTTATTAGATTTTTAATGTGGAGGTACTAAAATGTAGTATTAAATGATAGCTGCTTGTTCCACATACCATCATCAGCTATGTACAGTCGGCCAAATTAGAATTGGCAGAGTTTCATAATTTTTCGATCACCTGCCTGACGCACGATTCATGCCTGATTAACATATTTTTCTGTTCGAAGATGGAATAAATCTTATGTAATGGCGTTAAAAACAGTCACTGTAATCTTTAGAACATCATGTTATATAATTAGGTAAAACTATTTTCCATATAACAAAATTCACGTGAACGAAACGAAGTGATAAAAAACGTCGAATCGCGACCACTGCCATAATACAGTGTTGCCACATTTCCACAGCACTGACTTCTATGCTAGCCTAAAGTTTAAAGTCATTCAACCCATAGTTTTCCTTCGTAGTCTAAAGATCATTTCCTGTAACATCCCTTAAGTTAATCACAATAATTTTTTACATTTACTAAAACAATTTTAGATAGAGTTAAGCTACCATAATTAGATGGATCCCTAAAGCTGCTGTCACTCTGATGTCGTCTGCATTCGACGTGTCAGCCAAGACATTCCTGGCTCAATCAACTTCTGCTGCTTCATGATTCAGCGCAAACAACCACTCTTTGATGGCTTTTTATTCAGTCATTTTTTATATGAAAAGATATATAAATATGCAAATGGCCGAGAATATAGGACAATGAATCATAAAATATAAGAAACTAATATATCTGGTCACAATAAACCCCTAAAAAGAGTATGAACATTTTTTGTCCACACTTGGTGTGGCAGACCCCACTTCTGCATCAAAACTTCCACACCGGAAGAGGCCACATTTGCACGTTTCGGCAACAATAGTAGACATCTATCACTAGCAGTATCACATAAACATAGTCCTTATATTATCATTTCAATATAAAGTTGATAGTAGTTGAATGATTTCATTTGTTAAATTTTACAGAATACAATGGAAACTGACAAAATGCTATCAAAGAAAAAAAATGATAAAAGTGTGAAAAATAGGCCTAGAGTGGAACTCCTCGAAGCCCAAAGAAAAGCTAGACAATATGATAGTTGCAGCTGTCAAAGAACAGCCCCAGATGACAGCAGTTGCTGTGAAACAGCAGCTTGGGCTGCAAATACGTGTGCAGACTGTGCGGAATAGGTTGCATGGGGCAGGAATGCATCACAGGATTCCGGCAAGGAAACCGTTGCTAACACAACAGCATAAAGAAAAAAGGATGGGACCTGTTTATTACTATTATAAACTGATATGTAGTATATACTTGAGTGCATTACGTTTTATATAAAAACTAATGCAATTCGACTATAAAGTGAAAATAATACATAGTTAGTTGCAAAATGAAAAAAAGAAACTTTTGTTATTTTGTCTATTACTGTATATATATATATATATATATATATATATATATATATATATATATATATATATATATATATATATATATATATATATATATATATATATATATATATATATATATATCCTAGACCTAAAGCTGAGAAATGATCAATAACTGTATGTATTTGACTGTTCATACAGGAATTATCTGTTCAATTGGGATTATCCTGCACATTTATCTTCATATAGTTGTCTTGAGATATAATTTCAATTCATACCTATAGGCTATTAGGAAACATTATAATTTTCATTTATAGAGTATAATTCATATGTTGTAACATATATAAAAATGGAAGAAAATATGTCTGTAAAGTTGTAGGCCTACTCTCTCTTTTTTTTATGACTGACTACTCTCTATTGAATTGTCTGTCATTTGAAATAATATTTTCTGTGGACAGATATGCTGAAAATAACATCGCGCCTTCAAGACGTAGTGGCAGAATATCAGCTGGGTCATGGGGATGGATGGCTGCCAGTGGACCGGGAGGGCTAATTGCCATCGATGACTGTTTCTGAACACCAATCAGTGTATCGAAATTTTACGAGACATTTTAGTACCCTCAGTTCGAAAACTATTATTGCCGTATCCCATGCCAGTATATATCGCCATAGATAATTTTGCGGTCCACAATGCAGAGGTTGTAAAGCGATGGTTCCAGCAGAATCCAGACGTGGTTCGAACTAACTGGCCTGCCAAGTCTGCAGATCTGAACCCAATAGAAAACTTATGGGCCTACAAGACCCAACAATAGTGTGTTAATCGTGCTTACACCAAAGAGAACCTTATAAAGCATGCAATAGATATTTGGGAAAACTTATGGCCAAAGAGGGGAGCAGCAAACACTTGCGAAGTCCTTGTTGCATCAATGCCAAATAGGGTAAGATGCGTGCTAGATGCACGAGGATTCTATACAAAGTTTTAATGAGTTATGCTGCCTTTTCATATAATGTGATCAATTTTATAATTTTATTCCCTTTAGTTTAACAGTATCATTTTGTATTTGACTTCATTTTGGCTCATTTACTTCTCTAACATTTTCATATTCATGTGAATCTATACATACTTATAGGCCTATGTTAGGACTGAATTCCTACTTAATTTATCTCTCTCTCTCTCTCTCTCTCACACACACACACATGCATGATATATATATATATATATATATATATATATATATATATATATATATATATATATATATATATATATATATATATATATATATAATCACCTGCTAATATGGATATGTTTACTTTCATTTGTTTGTTAGCTTTACTCCTTATTTGACTGCATTACAACTTCATGGGTTTCTACTTTTTTCTTGTGTATATGTATATATAAATATATATATATATATATATATATATATATATATATATATATATATATATATATATATATATATATATATATATATATATATATATATATATATATATACAATTTAGTTTTTATTGTAAATATCGGAAATAGACTTAAATGAGAAAGTTACCTTTCATATTTTCTAACCTTTCAGCTACGTATAATATGCTCACGTCAGTAGGTCTAGGCATACGTGTGAAACTGATTCTAATTAATTTCTGTTCAGGAGAAATGAATATCTACATCAAGATTAACCCAAGAGTGCTTTTATGAAAGTAATTCTTTTGTCCTAATTTATCTTCAGCTTTGACTCCCATGGCTTTCCACCTTGTGCGAATGAAACAGGATGACATGCAAGGAATTAGATTTGACATGATATAGCTAGGTCTGAGTAAATTATGTTAAGCGCTAATGAAAAGGATAAGGAGAAAGGAGAACTTTGTCAATAAAAAAGAATAACGGGAATAATCAAATAAAGCAGATTAATATAGATATTGTCGATTTAAACATTCATTCACATGACGCGTCCAAGAGAGATACTGCTGAAAATAGACCTACTGTAGGTAATCAGGTGTCAGAATCAGAAGTCAAATTTAGGCCACGTATATGTGCCATGCCAATTATTTCATTGATCAAAGGACAAAATTAGTTGAATTACACTTTGCTATTAAAGAATATTGACAGGCTTCATTATTATTTATCGGCTGTAGGTGACGAACGACGACACACCAGTGCTGTATGATACGTTGGGTCATCGTCAAGACTCGAGCAGAAGCAAAGCCAAATTCCAATTGCTCCTGAGGCTGTCACGATTGAAAAGCAAATAATATGGCACCTGCATATGGCAATATTTCCATAACGAACAATGAATAAAGAAACTGCGCCAGTTTTTCTTTGGCCGACTGTACAATCACTCAAAAATGTTTTGCAACATACTTCAAAACTTTTCGGACAACAGCTTATAATAGCGACATCTGGCGCTATTTGGCAACTCAATTGTAAGTGCGTGAAACAACTGAACTCTAGTGGTGGGTCCGAGAAATTACCTGCAGTTTCCCTTAAACAGGGCTTTTTCTGATACTCCTTACTGTTGTCATATTTTACTTAATTAAAGGATGTTACTATAATACTTCAGAGGTCATCGCTGTTCTTATATTTTAATATTTTCGTCTCCAACTGCCATCACTATCGTTGTTTTATCTCCTTCATATGTGTGAACTTTATAGACATAGGCCTATGACTGTTATAAGTTGAACTATTAGTCTTATTAACATCAACAAATACGACTTTTGTAAAGATTTGCTTGCACATTATTATTAATCAAATTTTTGAATGACTAATCCTATGTATATTGTGAACTAGTGAAACTTATAAAATATACTGAACTAGACTAACAGATTTCACGTCTGTTTTTGTAATACACAGAATATAATTGCGCAGGAGCACACACACACACACACCCATTATATATATATATATATATATATATATATATATATATATATATATATATATATATATATAATGCCGTTATCATGTGTAATTTCTCATTTCTTTCATTGCTACTTAGGCCTATCATTTTGATACCTCTTATGAAGTTAACAGAATATATAACGCCTATTTTTGTATTTCTTATTGTCTAAGTTTCTAAAGAATTAAAATTAGCAAGAATTTCAACATTGATTTAGTTAATGCTAAACGCCAGCAGTGAAGAAGACTACCAAGCTCATCAGTGGAGAATGTCTCCTCCTCATCGCAAAAGATGATTCTTACAGAAATCATTGGCCACTGGATTATATTATAACGGAAACCCTAGCCTCTATTCTTTGTGGTTCGCTGATATGAAGTGTTTCTTGGCAGGAGTATGATGAAATAATATCTTGGTCTCATGTAGCCTGTTACGGATGGTTTGAGCAGCAACTTGAAGGGAAAGCGTAATGTTCTTTTTATGGCAACACCGGCTTGTCAGGGGAGTTAGGTGGAGCTCCTTCAGTGATCATCCGATGATGATCCTTAACAGTAGTAGAACAATGGGGTCGTCCTCCACTTTTTACAATGAATTTATCATATTTCCTCGTTCTCTCTGTTGTTTTATTCCTCTATACATGGTTGTTTTATTTACGCTAAGCTGCTGAGCAATATCTACAATTAGAGACATTAGTCTAATTGTGCAAGCTAATGATTGTGGTGCGGCAGAGTCTGTTGCCTATCTTATCAGTGCAAGTGACGAAACAGTTTAGTTTAATTTTCCTGCCCGAATGTGGAGCCACACGATAACATATGACGTTATGAGATTTTTTCTTTTTTGTTTTTGACAACAATAATGGTTGAATTCTTTCTTTCTTTATTTATATATAGTTTCATTGATGATTATTCAATATTATTTTATTAGTCAATAAGCTTTTATCTGGATTCGAAATATAGTTTCTTCTTTGACTCTTTTGCCCAATCATCTGAAGTGAAATTTTTCAAAATGTTTCGTCACTTTTCGTAATAGGAATTTTTCACTCACCATTCTTTTTTATATTGTTAACCGTATGATTAATAACCAAAGCCGAATAAGAAAACATTTCCTTGTAAATATCAAAAGAACAAATTACTGTTAGGTGAATGAAAACTTCTGGAACATGTTGCAAAACATTTTTGAGTGACTACATGTACATGTGTCTGTGTGTCTATGTATATGTATGCATCACATTGCTGTGTGTTTGCTTATTTTTCACTGTCTCTATCTAGGTTATTAATTATAAATAAAGAGGTTTTCAAGTCAAGGCCCATAAGCAGTTTCAGCAAATCTCACAGGAAGGAGAGAGAGAGAGAGAGAGAGAGATTCAATGATAATTTTTATTTTGTGTACAGTGTTTTCTTTGTTGGTTATTAGCATAGTAAAGTGCGTGGTTATGCAGTATTGACAAGGTGGGGGGAGTAAGGGTATGAAGTTGCCATTTTACATCTGTAGTGTTTGTTTTTTATCATATCCAGAAATTTCCATAACTCTGGAGTGTCTGGGATGTATCAATTCAGACTCGTGAGAGATTATTTTAGTAAAATAGCAGTCTCACAATTAGCTGCCATGGAACTAGACTTCCTTGACTACATCAGCTACTTAAATTCTGTGGTTACGACACATTGTTTAACCTTACCCACATCATGTTCCAAGATCATTTACACTGATAGTATCAACAACAAAAGATAATCCCTTAATTTGGCTGGAATAACTATACTATCCAGAGGTGTCCATCACCTAATTTTCACAAGTAGACTTCAATGGAGTCAGTTGCAAAAGAGGAAAAATACGATTGAGAGATAACTGAAGTTGTCTTCATCTGGGTTACGTAAACCTTAGTTTAACCACACCACTGAGCTGAATAACAGCTCTCCTAGAGCTGGCCCGCAGGATTAGATTTATTTTACGTGGCTAAGAACCAATTGGTTACCTAGCAACGGGACCTACACTTATTGTGTAATCTGGACCACATTATAACGAGAAATTAATTTCTGTCACCAGAAATGAATTCCTCTAATACTCTGAGATGACCTTGAGGATATGCTCTGAACTGCTGTGTAACAAAACTATCACACTGCCATTGGCCATTTCTCCTTTGCATCAAACAAGGGCCAACTCCAACTAAGAGCTGGGGCATAGGAAGAGGGCAGCGGAGAATGTAAAAAGATGCATCCTTAAAATTATGCATCACAGGCAATATATTGTTTTGTCTTTCAATTTGAATTTTCCTCTACCAACAAGGTGCTGGATGCATTTCTCAAGTTTCTTAACCCTTAAGGATGAGCATGATCACATGATGATCTATAGCAGGTTTTGACCGATGGACGGGCTAACTCGTATGTGTATTAATATTACGCACCATACGATTTGGATGAATTTAGCGAGAAAGATGTTCACATCACTTCAATGGTCCATAAATGACTTATGGCAAATGTAGTGGCTCAGCACAGGACAGAGGGGGATCAGTGTGCCTTGAGACTTGATGGGGGAAATGTATTGCCCCTCACTATCCCGTGACGTCTTTTTACTTGCTTGCTCATATATATACCCAGGGATTGCTGTTGGTTTTAGTTTTTACCTTTTATGAAAGAAAGTATGTCAGCTATAATTGTAATTTTACAAAGAAAAGTGCAACGAAATATTAGAAAAAACGTGTATACCTCACAAAAAGGTACTGTACCTCCCCATCTCAGTAAATCTCGTAAATATTTTACAATAAACATACTCAGAATTTGTTACTGATTTTAGTTCTCATGTTATGATATTGTGAGAGCTGTAATTATAATTTTACAAAATAAAACAAAATAAACTTAGAAAAAAACATGTATAACTTTGTAAAATTAGCATATTTTTACAAGTGTCTTGGAAAAGAGGCCCTGCACAGGGTTGTAAATATTCACTTTCAACTTCCTGTGGAAGGCACTGAAAATTTTTCAGGATTTTTTTTCTTACACCATGTGTATTTGCATATCTTTCTCTTTCCATTTAAGTGTTTTTTTTTTTCATAAACTGGCCAACCTTAAAGTGTCCCAGTCTTGGGGTGAGCTTAATATGTACTGTATATATTTAGCCCGTCTCTTAAGGGTTAAATCATAGACCCGATCCTGCCAAATTGGATGCAGCCTTAGGATACCTTCAACCTCAAATACTGGGATATTGATTTTCTCTTATACTAATGACCTGGTCTTTGGAACCTAACCTTATTGGTGAGAAGTGGATTCTGATTCAGTTCCCAACATATTGTCAGAATCACTTGCACTTTTTGTAATAACCTTACCATTACTGTATTACCTGCTTTGTTCACCTTTTTTTTTTAATTCTTGTTCTGACGTCACACTAACAAATGTGATGGTATTTACCTTCTAGGAAGCAAGAGACAGTAGCATGTAAAACGCAAAAATGCAATTAATATAAAAATATAAGATAATTAATTTTTGATGGATATATAATTCTTAAAATGCAATAATTTTTAAAATTGCACAGTACCCTGGATACACTGTACTTACCCTTCCAAAAGTTAAAGGCCTTACATGTTGATAATTGTGATTAAAATGGTGTCACCTTTATCTAGTGTTTTCTGTAGGTACAATACCCGCATGATGCAATTACTAGTAAGTACTGTGTAGTAACTGTGACCACTGCATCAAAAAAATAGTTTATACACATACCTTAATAGTGCAATACATTCAACTCTATCAAGTTAAAGGAGACAGACAATATGATTTCTTCATTTTTGAAAATATAAAAAACCATAGTAGAATCTCTTAAATTACTTTATTAACATAATGAATATATACAAGATATTGCAATCATTTAATAAAATGTGCACATGCAATGAAAAGATACTTGTACAACAGCTTTGTTCCCTCCCTGTATATTTACATTACAGTACTTCTTTTTATAGCAAAACAGAAAGAACTAGGTACACGTACAATTTGTATTTTACCTATACGTACAACCTACAGTATATGACGACAGACGACTCTAACTAAAAATTCCAGTGAAACATGGCAGTCTATAATGCCTGATCAACATTCAACAGAACTTGGTAGCCAACAATTACTACCACTGTCTAATATGTTCTACAGTGCATATTATGACTGATTATGTGAATGAGAACAAACTATCTTTAGGGGAGCTTTTATTGAATTATCTAATGACAATATACCACTACTTTGTAATCCTTGACCATTACAGACAACCAAATGGCACCACTACTTTGCATACACATTTAAATTGTTGACACATGTGAACAATTAAGGCATCAATTTGGCTGCTATTTAGAGTCACATACTGTACATCATGTTGCAGGATAATGGAACATATTAATTTTGGTTGCAAAGCATGAATAACAAAATTCTGTCCCTAAAAATTGGTATAAGCTCCTACTATCAATATTTCTTCCAAGAAACAAGGCAATAAATTCAATGAACAATTACAGAAAAAAATTATTTTTGTCAAAAACTGTTACTACCTAACTATAATTTCCACAAAAGTTTAACAGCATTGATGATTCCAACATCTGTATATATGAAATAACAAAGTCCTCCAAGCGTCAAGAAGGACAACCCATATACTGCGCCAACCGCCAACTTGGGGATGACCTTGCCGAACACACTTGGCCTCACATAATCCACAACAATGGCTTCAATGCCCCTGAAAGAGAAATCATACTTAACAACAGCATCAAGCAGTTAGTATTCAAATAAAAGACTGTCAAACCCACATGCTGATTATTGTACATATCAAGTATACATTTCAAACACACATTATATATATATATATATATATATATATATATATATATATATATATATATATATATATATATATATATATATATATATATATAATTACATATATATACATATATATGCATGTGTATATATGTATGTGTATTATGACGGGAAGTCTGGATAATGCGTCGGCAATTTTGATTTGATGTCCTACGATCGCTCGGAGCTCAAGATTGTATCTTGTTAGATAGTACGACCAGCGTAACAATTTGTTGTTCAGTAGTCTTGATCTATACAGATCATCGACCTTTAACCTTCCTGGATAGATCAAGACTACTGAACGACAAATTGTTACGCTGGTCGTACTATCTAACAAGATATAATCTTGAGCTCCGAGCGATCCCAGGACATCAAAACAAAATTTCCGACGCATTATCCAGACTTCCCGCTGTCTCTCATCCCAGCCATCCTAAGTAGGATGCTCTTTGGGGGAAGGATCTATGACAGAACGTCACAATTATTTGTAAAAAAAAAAATCTGTAAATAATTATTTGTGTAACTATGAAATTATCGGGTGTTTAATGTTCAACGCTATCTATTATCAGTTATGTTAACTATTCTACATTATCCTTGGTTTCTTAGTCATACAGCTATATTTGCATTCCTTAGCCTTCGTTACACTTGTAATTTGTATTTTTCTTTAGAGAACTATTCAGTGCAGTGTTGAAAACATCTTTTTCTTTTACTTATCATAATTAGTGTTTTTGTGATATTGTGTGTGAAAGTAATTATATTGGAATTTAAGTTTATTTATTTAAGTACTAAATTAACAATTGTCTTTAGTGTTTAATTAAGATCCTGCTGGATTGGAGAGGTGATTAAAAGTGGTTAAAATAGAAGTGGTTTAAAATAGAGGTGAAAATAAACAATAAGTGAAGCAGACAAAAAGAATAATATTTTTGCTGGTGGTGATATTTTAAATTTATGAGGGATAATTGAGTGATTACAGTCCAGCAACATCCCCACACCTAGTCACCAGGTAAGATTCACTCAAGTCCCGTCATAGTATATATATGTATAAATATATGTATATATGTACAGTAATACTTCGATTTTACACGATTCGAGTTGCGCGAATTCACACACACACACACGAACTTTTCACTGGAACCTAACTAATGGGCATAGGCGATTTTTTCACAGACACACGAAATTCTCGAGAAACCCTGCAGAAGTGGGTGTTTAACTTTTGAAGTAATTTACAAGTTTTCATGCTTTTATGTGTAAAATCTGTATGAAAAATGCATTTCATTCTTTTATGTGTGAAATCTGTATGAAAAATGCATTTCATGCTTTTGTGTGTAAAATCTGTATGAAAAATGCATTTCATGTTTTAATGTGCAAAATCTCTATGAAAAATGCATTTCATGCTTTCATGTGTAAAATCTCTATGAAAAATGCATTTCATGCTTTCATGTGTAAAATCTGTATCGAAAATGTATTATTTTTATTTTTGTACATGCATAAATATGATGCAAAGGTAATTTCAGCTCATTCACTTAGCGTACTTTTACAAGATGTGATACCCATTTGCAAAGTTACTGCACTTTTCAAAGATGATACCCCTGCAGAAAATGCTTGTTTAATGTTTGAAGTAAATTTAATTAAAAGTTTTCATGCTTTTAACTGTAAAATCGATATGGAAAATTTATATTTATATTTCTGTACATAAATATCATACAAGTATTATGTCCATTTACATAGTCTTTGTCACAAGGACTTTACATGACCTTGAGATGAGGTTCAGTCACGCTCATTTGATAAAATTAATTTGTTATTGTAATATCAGAGATGTAACTAAGAGTTGTATAAGTGTCATTCTTTGAAAATTACTCTATTCACTTCGGAGAAAAGTGCTGGTGCAATTTGTATGTGCATGTAATTACAGCACGTTCAGTTGGTGTACTTTTACAAGATGTGATACCCTTAGAAACTGCATTTTTCAAAGATGATACCCCTGTAGAGTGTGTGTTTAATTTTTAAGTTTTCGTGTTTTTAGGTGTAAAATCTGAATGGAAAATTTGTATTTATACATTTGCGCATAAATACGATAGAAAAGCAGTACAGTTACTTATTACAGTGTCTCTCTCTCTCTCTCTCTCTCTCATTCATTAGTTAGCGCTCAAACATACTTTTACAACTTATTATTTCTCTGTACGTCATTACCTGTACAGTATATAATTTTAAATTGATTGAATTTTACCTGTACTGTACTACATTCTACGAACATTATGTACATGTTTTCGATTTTTTATGGAATTGTACTTTTGTTGACTGACATGACGTTTTGCCTAGTGACGCAAAGAAAACGGCTTTTACTCTAAGTGACAAAGAAAACGGCATCCCATGAATTAGGGATAACATTAGTATACGTACGCACCTACTGTAAATGCGCTATTATCAAAACTGTGCAATACTCAATTTTTATGTCAACCATTTACTGTATTCCTTTTTTAAGGGTAATAAGCTAAATTTTAAATAAAATTATACTAACTTTAGTTCATTTAAAAGTTAGCTTAATACTTTGGGACATGATTAGGGTCATATTTAGTGCTTAAACTTTGGAAATAAACATTTATTAGCATTTTTAAAGACCATGGCAAACTTATGCGAAAATTCACCTTGCACGAGGGCTCCGGAACCTAACCTCGCGTAATTTCGAGGTATGACTGTATACATATATGTACATATATACATTATATATACACATGTACATATATATACACATATATACATATACATATATATAAGGAAATGTGTTCGATTTTAGAATTACTGTGTATATTCAGTCATAGTGTGATGAAACGAAAGAGAGGTTACAGAGTGGAAGTAGGACAATCGCACAGTTGCAAAATCATTGCAGTCAGCAAATATTTCAATTGATTCAGCTGTTTTGGCTTGATGAACACACAATATTGACGCCGATATGTGAGGCAACCGACCGAGTTGGTATGCAAGTACGTAAGTTCGTGCGTTAGAAAAATGTAGGTTGTGTGTCTAATTGTGCCAAAAGTTAGGTCTGATTGATTATTATCTAGCCAAGAGCGATATCATCCAGACGTGGCTTTGTGTGTTCCAATTTCTTAGAAACTGGCAGTTAAGGTAAATCCAGACTTCTTTTTTTTTCTGTGTGGACTGTGAATTCGTGAATTTACCATATCCAAGACACTTATGAATTTATGGGAAGAATTGGACATAGTCAAGTCATATATGTCACTGTAATATTCTATTTTATTGTGTTCTGATTTGACATTGGTTAACCATACATTTTAGATTTTCATTCTTATGTCAGCAGAGCATTCAGAGGACATCTTAATGCACGATTTCAAAAAATATTTGTAGGCCATAGTACCGTACACGTAAAACACACAAACGTGAGATAGCAATAAAACGGGTTATATTGAGTCATTTGCCGATAATTTGCCGCTACGGTATACGCATGGTTCTACTGGTTGCGCGTACATATACTAACACTGATCTTCTGCGCATACAGTACATACATTTTATAAAATGTTTTGTTGTAGGATGATTTTTAAATATTACATACAAAAAGTATTTTAGGATAATACATAGTACAGTACAG
Organism: Macrobrachium rosenbergii; assembly: GCF_040412425.1. Taxonomy (NCBI): domain Eukaryota; kingdom Metazoa; phylum Arthropoda; class Malacostraca; order Decapoda; family Palaemonidae; genus Macrobrachium; species Macrobrachium rosenbergii. The sequence continues at coordinate 172,747 of NC_089748.1, read as the reverse complement.
TACTGCGGGTAGTACACAGAGCATATCTAAAATATGTAAGACAACAGGAATATTGCAGGGTACGTATGTTTACAACTGCGGTACGTAGCATTTTCATGTATGTGCTAAGTATATATTAATGATTACTGTAAGTACATTTTGTAAGTTGAAAAACAATTTACTAATTTTCAAATATTACAGTACTGTAATATATTAACATAAACACAGCAAAATTTCAATAACATATATTTGTTTTTCTTAAAAGTGCTTCACCCAAGCCACCTCTCTGCAAATACAAAGAAATTGTGATGCTGACGCTGTGTACCCAGGACCAGTGATATTCAACACACTATTGGCTGTCATCTGCAAAGTTGCCAATCCAGAAGCACCATTCATTTTCCATGGAGCTGATTGGCTGTTCACTTGGCGCTGATTGGCTGAACATTCACAATCAACTTGCGAACACAGAATTCTGGGAGACCGCTCCAAGGCATCCTCCTCAAATTGTGCGTATAGTTCGCAGCATCTTACCATGTGAAACCGTGCATCTGTCCGTTTTGATTTTTTATCTTTGTGCATCAGCGGTATTCGGCCCTAAAATGCCTCCCAAAAAATGCCCTGCCCTTCAAAGCCTTCTGGCAGAGTCTAAAAGAAAGAAGACTGTTATGAAACTCGAGAAGGTGAAACTTCTTGACATGTTAAAGGAGGGCAAAAGTTTTGCCGCCTTTGGCTGCCATTTTAGTGTTAATGAGAGCACAGTGAGATACATCAAGAAGAAAGAGGTGGAGATACGCAAGTCTTTGAGTATGAGCTACTTCGGTAGTGGAAAGACAGTTGCGACAGTGCTGGATAAAACAATTGTGAAAATGGAATCTGCTCTGGCAATCTGGATAAAGAACTGCCGGAAGAAAAACGTGCCCTTCGACTCCAATATCATTCACGAGAAAGCGCGACAACTCTACCATACCAGCAGTTATCAACTGCTAAGGAAGGCGACAACGTAGTACAGGCAGAGGAAGGCGTTGAAGAAGGCGAATTAGAATTTTTAGGCTTTGATGAACCAGCAGAAGAAGAATAGGGGGAAGAGCCCCAGGCAGGACCATCATCAGCACCTCAAGGTTTCCAGGCCAGCAAGGGGAGGTTCCACCGATTTCAAAAGCGGTTCCACCTAAAGTCTGTTACTCTGCATGGGGAATCAGCATCTGCAGACATTAAAGCAGCCGCCAAATATTCAGAGGCCTTCAAGAAGATCATCGAGGAGAAGGGCCACCATCCACAACAGGTGTTCAATATGGATGAGACTGGCCTGTTCTGGAAGAAGATGCCTTCCCGGACATACCTTATGAAGTACAAAGCTAAAGCCTCTGGATTCAAGGCCCAGAAGGATAGGGTTACCCTCATCATGTGTGGGAATGCAGCTGGTTTCATGCTTAAACCAGGCCTCATTTACAAGGCTGCAAACCCCAGGGCCCTCAAGAATAAGAACAAGGCATTGCTTCCTGTGTTCTGGATGCATAACCCTAAGGCCTGGATCACCAAAGTCCTCACAGAGTACTGGTTCCATCAGAGCTTCATCCCTCAAGTTATGCAATACCTGAATGACTTGGCCATGGAGTTCAAGGTGTTGCTGATCATGGATAATGCTGGTGGCCACCCTCTCGATCTTCTTACAAGGGAGTCCAGCTTGAGTTCCCCCCTCCCAACACCACCTCTCTCCTCCAGCCTATGGACCAGGGGCGTGATCCGTGCCTTCAAGGCACTCTATACCGAACTCCTCCAGCACCTTGTAACTGCAATGGACAGTGACAGTGAATTTACGCTAAAAGAATATTGGCGTAAATTCACGATTGCCACATGTCTGAGCATCATCAGCCGATCACTGAATGACATGAAGAAGGAGACCCTGAACGCATGCTGAAACAAGTTGTGGCGGAGTGTGTTCATGATTACAGGGCTTCTCTCCTCAAGAAATTCAATATTCGGCCATTAATAAGGCTGTCCAGTTGGCGAGGATTCTAGGTGGGGAAGGATTCGAGGACATCACCAAGGATGAAATCGGCACCCTTATTGATGCTCACTCTGACCTCCTGACGGACCATGATTTGGAAGAGCTGACGAAGTCTGCCAGTGAGGAAGAAGATACGCCAGGTTCAGGGGAGGAGCAGGAGGAAGAGGAGAGCGGACCTGACTTTGCAACGTCTGTCCCACATGAAGAGAATGATTAAGGATATGCAGGAGTATGTTTCAACATGGGATCCTTTTATGGAACGTTCCTTAAAGTTTTCAAACATCCTTGATTCAGCATGGGAGCCCTATAATCAAACCCTCACCACCATGAAAAAGCAGCGACAGCAGCTGCCTATCACCATGTTCATCAAACAGACGAAGAAGGCCCCTCCAAAGCCTCCCAAATCACCTGAAGTAGTGCCTCTTGAATCGCCTGAAGAAGTGCCTCCCCAATCGCCTGAAGTAGTGCCTCCCGAATTGTCTGAAGAATTGCCTCCCCAACCGCCTGAAGTCGTGCCTCCCAAATCAACTGAAGAAGTGCCTCCTGAAGCGCCTCCTGAAGGTGAAGAGGCACCCTCAGATGAGTTGTAACTCCTCTGCTTTGCTGTGCATTCATATCTTCATCGTCATTCATCGCACTGGACAGCTAATTCATCATCATCATCATCTTTAATCAACATTCATCGCTGGTGAGTACCTGTATGATTTATGTATGGAGTAATCTTAATATATAAGTAGTATTAAATTTTTTAAAACGTCCA